>NW_027069821.1:0-134238 GCF_002906115.3 Quercus suber
ACTAATAAAAAGTTTTTTTTTTTTTTTCTTCTGATAAACGGATTCATATCAGCCTTGTAGGATTTTTTTTGGGTAAAAGGTGTACACTGAAGATGTGCTCTGGGTTTGGTCTCATAGGAATTTGGTTATGATCAATGAGAGGATCATTAGAGGATTTTTATGCATACATATGTATACATATGCAACAGTTGCAAGGGATTTGCTGATCATAGTTATTGATTAAGGAATTCTTCATGCATTACCTTTTGTTGGAGATATCTTGAGCATATAAGATTACATTGATTTTTATTCTTTTTTGAAATGACATTAATAGATATATTTGTATTAAATATTTTATAACTATTTATTTTCTTCCTCAGCAACTTCAGCTGTTGCTTTGAAAAAGTAAATTTTTTAAATTAGTAGTGACCAACTCAAGCTATTAAGGACATTGGAGGTAACAGCATGATTAGTGCTTGAATTGATAAAAATACTTCCTCCACCAGGTATCCATCCAATTAAATCGGTTATACTTGAAGTTTCTGAAGAGGAATCCAGGCTATGACGGAAAGGTTAGCAGCGGAATGCATCCCTGGTTTTTCTAATTTTTTAAAACGAAATATAAGTTATGTGCATAGAATGATATGAATCATGCTAACATTTATATAGGTTTCAATATATGGGCATTCGTTGGGAAGTGTCCTTTCCTATGATATTCTCTGTCATCAGGAGAATTTATCCTCCCCATTTCCAATGGATTGGATGTACAAAGACCAAGCTAGAAATAAAGAATCATCTCCTGATGTGAACAACCAGTCTTCTCTGTGTGACTCTTTGACAAAGCTGGAGGATAAAGATTTCATGGTTGTTAATGAAACTGAGGACAGGGTGGATCACTTTGAGGACAAGATTACTTCACAAACAGATTTAGATGCTGAAAACGAGGAAGGAGATGCTGAAGATTCCTCAATAATTGTGGGTCCTATCACTTCAGATTTAGATGAACTTACTGCAAAGGCTATGGACTCCAAACAACCAGGCGGTGAGAAAGATGTTGATGAATTACTTTGTGATTCTAGTGACATACTTTCTCAGAAGAGGGATGCCTTGAGTGAAACTATGAACATGGATTCTGGCATCCAGATTGAGGGTTTGGAGAAAATGACTGAGGACATGTGTGAAGATGAAGGCAATAAAAACAAAGCAATCAAATTGCTGAAGAAAGAGGTGTGACTATAAAAAATGATCATTTTTCTTCATGGCTTTCTATGGAACCTTTTGTATAACATGTAATATTTGCTGCTTCAGATTGATTCGTTAAAGACCAAAATAGTGGAATTGGAAAAGCAATGTGGTGGTGGAGATACAAGGTTGCATCAAGGTGACCTCCAATCTTCACATAAAATTTCCCCCCTTTTTTTGTGTTTATATGTCTGATTGATGTGTAAAATATACAGGAACTAAGGAGGATCTTACAACTATTCAGGAGCAACACATAGATGAGAAGCTTCCATCTGGGCAAGATGATGCACCAATGAATTACACCCCATATATTAAGTACACGAAGCTTGAATTTAAGGTAAAGAAGGGAGATTTCTGGATCCTTTATTGTGCAATTTCTTTTTTCCTTTTTGCATAATGGAGTACCTTGTTCTTTACTTTATCTAGTGCTTGTGGATTTTCAAAAGTAAATGCTTGCATCTTTGAAGAAGAATGAAATTGGTTCTATGTTTAGTTGCAAATCAGATCTGCTCATATTTTGGAATGGGTATATTTTCTCATATGACTAAAATCTTTTACATCAGGTTGACACATTCTTTGCAGTTGGATCGCCTCTTGGAGTATTCCTCGCCCTTCGTAATATTCGTCTTGGCATTGGTAAGAGTTAATATGCATATGGATTTAAGACCCTGTATATGTATTGGTGCATGAATATCCTTTTTACTAAGAATGTTGATATCTCTCTGAAATCTTCCGAAGTTCTTAAATGGTTATAATTATCTTATGATTAATTAGTCTAGATATTTAGTTTGTACTGATAGTATAACTTTCTTTTCCAGTATGAGCTAAAGTGTTTAACATCATGTGTTTATACTTCCACGTAAAATTTCTGCTTTTTTAGAGACTAAAATTTAACTGAACTTGATGCTCAAAGTTTCTAATAAATGTTCATTCAAATACTTATTTGTGGACAAGAGCTTCCGTATTTCTTAATTTTAAGTTGGGCTCTGACTATTTTTTTACTTTATTTAAATGTAATCTACCTGATAAATATGCAGAGGTCTGTGCGGAAAGTTAGTTATCTATAAATGAGTTTGTGGTTTGTGTTCTCCTAGTAATGGGCATAGGTTTGTTCCGGATTTGGTGAATTTTGGTAGGTGTCAGTCTTTTCTCTTGGGGTTGCTAATTTGCTTTGTAGCTTTAGGCTGTGTCTTTTTCTTTAGTTTTGAATTTCTGTTACTCTTTTATAAAATTAAGTAGTTTCAGATACGTGTTCTAGATTTAATGACTTGCTTTTCGTCTTCATCCCAGGAAAAGGAAAGGAATATTGGGAAGAAGAAAATATAAGTGAAGAGATGCCAGCCTGTCGGCAAATGTTTAACATTTTTCACCCGTTTGATCCTGTGGCATACAGGTCAGTCATAGTTCCTCTATTACGTTGATGTTTCTTGTTTCTGTTTTGTTTTCATTTGCTTAGTAGACATTGTATTTTGTTCTCTAAGGATAAAGGGAAGAGAGAGAGTTGAGGAATTTGATTTTCTCGGTTAGTTATGATGGGAGATAGTTTTATTTGACTGCGTTACTGAGGTTGTGGTAGGTTGATTACAGTTCTATGAAGCTAAAAATGGTGTCATGGAATGTTCGAGGATTGAATGATTTGCGGAAACGTTTGGTTGTTAGAAATTTGTTACGGGAATGGAATTGTGATGTTATTTGCCTTCAAGAAACTAAGCTTGCGGGCTTGGATAGACAATTGATTTGTAGCTTATGGAGTTGCCCCTATGTAGATTGGGTAGCTTTGGATGTGGATCGGACAGTGGGTGGGGTTTTGTTGATGTGGGATAGGAGGACTTTAGAAAAGATGGAGGTTATGGTGGGTAATTTTTTTGTTTCAGTTCGTTGGCAGGGTATGGGGGATGGTTTTATTTGGGCTTGTTCTGGGGTTTATGGCCCGAATGATAATAACTTGAGGGGGCAGATGTGGGATGAGCTGATTGGTATTTAGCAATTATGGGAAATCCCATGGTGTTACACAGGGGATTTTAACATTGTTTATTTTCCTAGTGAACAGTTGGGGGGGATCTTGCCTTACCCCAACTATGGAGATGTTTTCTGAGTTCATTGAGGAGCTTAGTTTGATAGATTTGCCTTTGGAAGGGGGGAGTTATACATGGTCTAGTGGCTCAGATCAGCCTTCGATGTCTAGGATAGACAGGGCCCTGGTTTCTCATGATTGGGAGGATTGCTTTCCGAATGTGATCCAGCGGGTTTTACCTTGTCCTATTTCAGACCACTTACCCATTTTAGTGGAGGTAGGAGGGATATTAAGGGGGAAAAGTCCTTTTAGGTTCGAGAACATGTGGCTAAAGACGGATGGGTTCAAAGATAGGGTCCACTCTTGGTGGAATCGTTATTCCTTCTCAGGTACTCCTAGTTTTGTATTTGCTGAAGGCTTTAAAGGAAGATATTATTCAGTGGAATTGTAGAGAGTTTGGAAATGTAGAGCGTTGGAAAAAAGAATTGTTAGAGGCTCTGAAATTATTGGATGCTAAGGAAGGGGAGTATGGCCTTTCTGATGTGGAGATTGGTGAGAGGGCTGTGTTGAGATCTCAAACTCAGAACCTTCTCTCTTTGGAAGAAGTCTCGTGGAGACAGAAGTCGTAGATGCTTTGCATTAAGGAAGGAGATAACAATACCAAGTTCTTCCATAAGGTGGCCAATTCTTGGAGAAGGTATAATCATTTTAGTATGTTGGAGGTGAATGGGGTTATTTATGAAGATGAATTTGAGATGGCTGACCAAGCTGTACAGTTTTATAAAAACTTGTACAAGGAGACTGAGGAGTGGAGGCCTTTTGTGGAAGGTCTGAAGTTTGATCAGTTAGAGGGGTTGGAGAAAGACTGGCTTGAACGAAGGTTTGAGAAGAAGAAGGTTCTTCGAGTTGTCAAAGAGTTGGACGGAGATAAAGCTCCAGGTCTAGATGGTTTCTTTATGGCTTTCTATCACCATTGTTGGGGAGTTGTGGAAAGAGATGTCTTAGTTATGTTTGAAGGGTTTTATCAACACAGTAAGTTTGAAAAATCCTTTAATGCAACTTTCATAGTCTTAATCCCTAAAAAAAATGGTGCCTCCAATATTCGTGATTTTAGACCTATTAGTTTGGTGGGGAGTGTTTACAAGATTTTGGCTAAGGTTTTGGCAAACCACCTGAAAGAGGGTTTGGATCAATTGATATCTAAGTCTTAGAACAATTTTGTGGGCGGTAGACAGATTCTTGATTCAGTTCTTATTGCTAAGAGTGCGTTGATAGCAGGGTGAAGAGTAAGACTCTAGGGGTTATTTGCAAATTAGATATTGAGAAAGCCTATGATCATGTGAATTGGGAGGCTCTTCTAGATTTGTTGAAGAGAGTGGGTTTTGGGACTAGGTGGTGTAGGTGGATTCGCACTTGCATATCTACAGTCCAATTCTCTATCTTGTTTAATAGGTCTCTAGCCAATTTTTTTGGGAGTTCGAGGGGATTGAGACAAGGGGACCCGCTATCTCCCTTGCTGTTTTTGGTTATGATGGAGGTCTTCAGTAAGATGATGAAAAGAGTTGAAGGGGCTGGTTTGCTTCGAGGTTTTAGAGCTGATGGTAGTCGGGGTGGAGGGGTTTGTGTCTCGCATCTTTTGTTTGCGGATGATACGATTCTGTTTTGTGACGTAGATGAGGAGCAGATTTTACATGTTTGGATGCTTCTTCTTTGTTTTTGGGCAATGATAGGTTTAAAGGTTAATGTGCTGAAGAGTGAGATGATTCCCATTGGGGAAGTGCCAAATGTCCATGTCTTGGTAGAGTTTTTGGGCTGCTAGATTGGGTCTTTGCCTATGACTTATCTTGGTATGCCATTAGGGGCGTCCTACAAGTCCCCTACTGTCTGGAATCCTATCTTGGAGAGAATTGAGCGTAAATTGGCCGGTTGGAAGAAGATGTATTTGTCTAAAGGTGGAAGACTAACGTTGCTTAAGAGCACTCTATCTAGTCTTCCTACATATTATTTATTTGTTTTTACCATCCCTACGCATGTGGCTAATAAAATTGAGAGGTTGCAAAGGGATTTCTTGTGGGGGGATTCCAAGACACATTTGGTGGGGTGGGACAAGGTGTGTGCACCTTTGGAATATGGTGGGTTAGGGGTAAGGAAATTAACTACTTTTAACAAAGTGTTACTAGGAAAGTGGTTATGGAGGTTTGGGATCGAGGAGACAAGACTTTGGAGAAGGGTTGTAGCTTCAAAGTTTGGGGAAGAATGGGGGGATGGACTTCCAAGCTAGGTAGAGGGTACACGGATGTGGCCTATGGAGAAGTATCTGAAGGGGTTGGGAGGAATTTAGCAGAGTTAAGCTTTGGACAGATCAATGGTGTGGGAAGTCTTCACTTCATTTGACTTTTCCAAATGTGTATGGGATGGCTTCCAATAGAGAGGCATCGGTGGCCTCTTCTCTTGAGTGGTTGGGGATAGAGGAATAGAGAAGCTGGAATGTTCATTTTTTTCGAAGACCAAATGATTGGGCAATGGATGATGTGGATAATTTTCTCCGCACCTTGGTCTCAAGTCTACCTCCCATTGAGAATGGAGACTATATACGATGGAAATTGACAAAGAATGGGGACTTTGTTGTCCGATCATTTTACAATAAGTTAAGAAGACCTTTTTCCATTATTTTTCCTTGGAAAGGTGTATGGAAGGTTAAGGCTCCTCAGCGTGTCTCCTTCTTTGTGTGGACCATTATGTGGGATAAAATCCTTACAGGTAATAATTTGTGGGGTAGAGGGATGCATTTTGTTGATTGGTGCATTATGTGCCGTTGTAATGGGGAGACGGTGGATCATTTGCTACTTCATTGTGGTAAGGATCATAGGTTGTGGAGTTTGGTGTTTAGATCTTTTGGGTTTTCATGGGTCTTGCCAAGAATGGTTGCAGATACTCTCTTTGGTTGGTGGAATTGGCTTGGAAAATACTCATCTAGCATGTGGAATCTAGCTCCTTTGTGCTTAATGTGGTGTCTTTGGAGGGAGTGGAATTGGAGGACTTTTGAGGACTTGGAAAGCTCGGATGACCAGTTATTGGCTTCTTTCAGTGGCTCCCTATTTGACTGGTCTAGGGCTTGGGGAATCACCTCTAGTGACTCTCTCCCTATGTTCCTTAGCTCTCTCCTTTGCATTTAGTATCTTTCCCCTTTCTTTTTTCTCTTTTCTTAATCTGCTCGATCTGTACTGTTCTCTCTGCCTTTTGTTTTTATGCAAAAGGCAGTGTTCTTGAATATATATCCTTATTACTTATTAAAAAAAAAAAAAAGAATTAGGTGTATGAAGGGCCGGGTGTGGTTTCAACCAGCTAGTTTGTCTTTCCTCTTCTTGATTTTGTTGGTGGATTGATTTCTGTGTGCTAGTTTCTGGTTCCATTTTTATTGATTTATTCATCATTATTTGATTCCTCTTGCATATTTAGATGTGTACTTGGGTTGCAACTTGCAACCTTCCAATGAACTTATTTGGTAAGTACTTTTAATGAGATCTGCGTAAAAGATGTAGTGTTGATGGCTAGAGAGGAGAGAATATAAAAAGATTGTGTGAGCTTAACTCCAGAGTGGCTGCCTTCTCTTTTATATATCATTTATGAAGTAAAATTACAAGTTTTCTCATGTTGAATATTAACAAAAGAAAAGAGAAAATGGTGCATGTAAGGCATTGCATTGCTTACTTTTAAGGGAAAATGATGTAAGCAAGACATATATTTAAGCGTGCTATTTAATAAATTTTAACTCTGACTGCTGGAAATGGAGAAGGGCCCCCTTTCCTCTTCCACTCTCTTGCTCTTTCTACAAACTGATACAACGCACACACACCTACCCCTTTTTTACTTTGCACAAACATACACATCAAACCATGGTGGTATAAATCAGCTATAAGTTTTGTTATAGTTGTTACCATTTTTCCCTTTTATATTATTTATTTGAATTTGGTAATCTATGGCAACATTACAGCACATTAAAGAATATTTTTTGAAATTTCTTACAGAATAGAACCACTTGTCTGCAAAGAATACACCAATAAACGCCCTGTTCTTATACCTTACCACAAGGGTGGAAGGCGGTTGCATATTGGATTCCAAGTACGGCTCTTTAACAACACATAAATGTGGATTAAAGTCTCGTTCTCTCCCTGTTTTTAATATGCTCATGGTCTGTGGTGTAGGAATTTACTGAAGATTTGGCGACTCGTTCTCATGCAATCATGGATCATCTACACTCCATAAGGGTGGGCTTTATTAACCCTTCCAAAGTTAATATATCTCTCTAATTTCTTACATGCAAGAGTTTTATTTTTCAAATATAGATCTTAAAGAATGAGTCTAATAGGCAAGTCCTGTGTCATAATTGGCATGTGATTCCATTCTTCTTTGAGAGTTCTCGACGCAGAACGTATTTTCATGAATAATAAATAAAAGGGAAAAAGAATCCTAGACTTCACCACCTAAGGGTGCTTAGAATCACCACCAACTTGTAGAGAAAACACTAACTCAAATTTATTTATTCAAATTGAACTGTCTCAAACTATTCTTGGAGTCTCTTTTTAATAGGCTTCAAGGCTTACATCACGTTACAATTACATCCCATGAAATCCTCAATAAAATTAAAGCCAAAATTTAAAATTCAAAATTCAAAAATGAAATCTTGTATCTTAAATAAGAAAATATTTTAATAAATAAATGTTAGAATTATGGTTAAATGATTAAATTAACCATTTTCTAACACCTTTAGCTTTTGGGAAATTAGTAATTCAACATGGTATTAGAGAAGGAGGTCCTAAGTTTGATTGTTGTCTCCATTGTACCTCTCATTTAAAATTTTAAAAATCCCGTATGTTGGGTCCCATTTATCAAGGGGGATTCTAAGCCCACATGTGAGGGGGAGTATTAGAATTATGATTAAATTCATCATTTCCTAATAGTTTAAGCTTTTGGGAGAATCGGTAATTTGACAATAAACTCTAAATAAATTTGATTGTGCTCTCTACATCACTTCTTTTTGTCTGGGTCACTGGATCTTTACACACATTCTTTAACTTCTTTTCTAAGCTTTATGTCAGCCACAAGTGTTAATTTCAAATGCGTAGTAACATTACATTCTGAAGAGCTGTAAGATAATATAACTTCCTTGATTACAAATTAATAGCGGAAGATAAAGAATATTGTAGTAGATATGTGGCTATGGTTTGGAGATGCTCCCCTCTGCTTCAAAATTTTTTGCTAACATCTTAATTGTTGTCTGAAACTTTGGTTTTATTTCTGTTGGTGATTGATCAGCACCTGCCTTTTGATCAAGTTTTCTATCCTTTTTGCCTGCTTTGAGCAAGCAGATTTTAGGTGATCATATGGTTTCTCTTTAGACATATTACTAGGTTAAAATTACAGTTTAGGGTACCTGCATTATGGAAATAGGTTAAATGGTTCTTGTAAATGAAGTTGGCAGAGAGGAGTAAGAAAAGGGCTCATAAAGGAGTTGACAACATTTTGAGTGGGGCTTCAAAAAGAATCTAGATATAGATATGGAAAGCTTTGGGTGGGGGAAGGTTGCTTTAGTTTAACCTTCCCTTTGCATTTTTCTTTTTCTTTTTAATATCAATAACTGGGATTATAATTCCCAACTTATTAGTGGGGAATCAAATGTCTCTTTGAAGATAAATGAGATTGAAAATGAAATAGAGTATTCTTTAGTAATTTTAAAGGGGCATGTCCCTGGGGGCGGGGTTTCATTTCTTTGAAATTGTGGCTATGCTATTTGGTGAAATTTAAAGGTGGATTTGCCAATGAGCTGTGGCTCAATTGGCTCAATTGGCACTTCCTTGCCCCTTAGAATGGGGTGGACAGATTTTGAAATCCACTAGATGCATGTATAACTTGCCACTTATAAAAATAATGTTGGAGTTTGAGCTCTTGAATCTGTTGGTTTCAAGTACAATGGCACTTGTACACCACTAGTTATAAATTTAAATCTGGAAGAAATGCCTTAATCTGGAAATACCACTTTTATATACTTATGTATGTGACTTTTAAATAGTTTATTTTTGCTAAAAAGTTAAAAGTAAACATTCGTCCTCTTCTAATCCTAGAAGTTGAAATATTTTCCAAACTAATCTTAAGATTGTCACATATACTAAAGCTTCTACTTGATTGGTGGGTTTGATTTTGGCTTGACCCATAATTTAGCATGGCCATTGTCAGGTTCCCATTTCTCTCAACTTTGAATGAAGTAGTGTGTATGTGCATCCAAATTGACTACGCTGGTTGGGCTGGTTTCCAGTTTGGGAGGATAGAATGCTAGCTCAATAAGTAATCATGTAAATATAAATAATCTCATATTGTTTCTGTTTATGATTAACTGTTCTCGTATTCATTTATAGTACTGAGTGACGTTGAGCTTCAGTCAGGCCCCTCAATCGCTTTGTTACATTTTACCATATTATATGTGTGTGGTGTTTGTTTTTTACTCATACAAGATATTAAGTTCTAAGCTGTATGCTGTTTAAACAGGTCAAAGTACTCACAGTTTGCCAATCCAGAAGCATGGATAGACTAGAAGGTAACATAATCTTTCACCCTTCTGTTTTGCATTACTTTTCCTGTTTCCTCCCTTTCATTGTTATTTCATATTCTCCTCCTTCTGTTCATAAAGGTAAGGAGGATTGGGGTAATATATCTTAACAGAGTGGTACTCTTCCAAGTATCTGCATCAACCCCCCACCCCCCTTTCTCCATGCCCCTGTTTTTTTTTACTAAAAGAAACAAGAAAAACAGAGAAAAATAAATCAAACTGTTGCCCCACGACCAAAAAATAATTTTGATACTATAATCCAGCTCCACTGAGTGGTGGCTCAAACTAATCAGTATTTATTATGGAAATCCATTTTTTGCTATTTAAGCCTATCTACGGTTGTGTGGAGAAGTATTTTAATCAATCTTATATTCTTTGATCTATATTATTAATACGTGTAAAAATTCTAATGTTTATATTGCAGAAGAGGGAGAGGATTCCCAAGAAAAAGAGGGGAGATCATATGGTTCTCTTATGATTCGGAGATTAACTCGAAGTGAAGAAGGACGGATTGATCACATGCTTCAAGTGCGTTGTTTTACCAATTTGATGCTATATCTTACAACCATGTACATGGTCATGCACATGCACATACTGATACTGCACATATATTTCTAATGATAACTGGGATTAGCATCTTGCATTTGTTACTTGTTAGAACTCATTAAAAATGGATAAGGTAGTACCAGTTCAACATACAAGGACCTAATCTGATCATTGGAACAGCTTTCTTGCTAGATTCTTTGTATGTATCCCCACCTTGTTGCATGCTAATCTTAAAACAAGGATATGGACATGGTGCTGTGTACCCAGCTCATGTAGGTCTTAGACATGGCAGCATTAAGCTAAATGCCATGATGTGAATGTTAAGAGGGTTCAGATGGATGACTCACAACATAAGGAAAATCAAATGAGGAGTTGAGATATTGATGCAAAGATTGGCATTGCATCAATCAAGGATAAGATGCGGGAGTCACCTCAGATGGTTCATTGTGTGTAATGAAGATCTACAGATGCACTAGTTTAAAAAAGTTGATACAAGTGGAAGGAGTGTTAAGAGTAAGCCGGTAAGGGGATTAAAAAAATATGTGGGTAGTAGTAAGAAGATTTCCAGAGTTAGCAAAGAACATGACTTTTGAAGTGGAAAAAGACTCATGTAACTGATATCAATGTTGTGATTAAGATTAAGTTGAACTTGAGCTGTATTTGCATGTTGAAATATGTTTTTCCAATAATAGTTTGATGTTGTTCGTGCAGGATAAAACATTTGAGCATCCATACTTACAAGCCCTTGGAGCACATACGTAAGTACCCACTTTCTACTATCTAAAAAAAGTCATTTTATACATAATTTTGGTTCTGTCAAGTATTGCTTGTTATTGGGCAAGTACTCACTATCTACATTGTGTGCAACTATTATCATCTGCCTTCCATCATTAACTTCTCGTTTGAACATTTGGCACAAAGTGTTCATGCAATTAGCATGTAATGATTAATGTATCTGATCCCACCAAACCATGTTTAAGCAACAACTATCACTATGATTCTTCTTATGTGTTTACATTTATTGGCCTTTTTTGCATTTTTTCAAGCTATCCTATTTGGTTCTTATCTAATAATCTGTTTCTGCTAACCATAAGGTTTTCACAATGTCAATGATTACTATATACTTGCAGTTGCTAGAAAGTTTTTCTTTTTTCGTTTCTCTTTCTTATTCTTACACCACAGAAGGGTTAAAACATTTTTAACAAAATGTCAGATTGAGTTTAGGATATTTATGTTCTCAGAACTTCTTTTTCATCTGTTCATAATCATTTGATAAATTGCACTAATCTTTTTCATCTGTTTGTAATTGTTAAATTACAGATTGTCCCAAAAGTTTAAGCTATTAGTATGTGGTAAATTTAATTATTTAACCATAAACTTCTAACATTCCTCCTCACGTGTGAGCCGAAACTATCTTTTAAAAGGTGAGGCCCAACACGTGGGAATTTAAATCGGAGGTAGAATGGAGGAGACAATGATCAAACTTAGGACCTCTCACTCTGATGCTATGTTAAATTACTGTTGTCCCAAAAACTTAAGCTATTAGGGTATGGTAAATTTAATCATTTAACTATATACTTCTAACAGTAATCTTGTTTATGACTAAGAAACTGAATTAATAACATAACTACAAAGAACAGTTTGCAGCACCAGCTTGAATTAATAACATAAGTACAACAGCAAAATCCGTTGGCAACAAAAATTGTCACAAATCCATAATTTCAGTCAGAAAGAAAGAGATTAAGTTGCAGAATTGGAGAAAATGATTAGGGAAAATTACATTTTACACTATATATTTTGGGGGTTCTTTCAAATATAACCCAATAATTGTGGTTCCAAAATAAATCCTATAATTTCAAAAGTTCCAATTAAAATCATGAAGTTTAAGACTATTACAAATTAAACCTTATAGTTTTGTTAGTTTCAAACTTTGGACTTTAAAAATCGTATCACTTTAAACTCTGGGTCTTTTGAGTTTGATTTGGGGGTTTGATTGTGGGTTTTAAAAATTTAACAGTTATCTTCTCTTTTATCCCCATTCTCTGTAGTGGGGAATATAATAACAGACAAGTAACTTGAGCCTGCATGTTGTGTTGCTTTTGTACATTGATCTTCTTTTAATTTGTGAATCTTGGCATACAGAAACTATTGGAGGGATCATGATACTGCACTTTTCATATTAAAACACTTGTATCGAGATATACCCGAAGACCCCAACTCACCTACGGAATCTAGTGGGGGAAACTCAAAAGAAGAAAGTGGTTCCACAGGTTGGTCTGATCAAAGAGAGACTGTTGATGAAGAACTTCCATTAACATTCTCTGACACAGTTATGGTTAGAAATTTTTCAAGAAAAGCCAAGAAGATTTGGAAGAAGCGCTGATGATAGCAGCAGTATTCAAATTCTTGCTGCACGCCTTTAGATGCATCATGCAAGTGCAATTGATGACAATGGAAGCAATTTTTGTTATTATCATATCACTGCATTCTGGGCCAATTATCTCATATTTTTAACGTTGCAGAAAGTCCTAAAATTTATGATTGTGTCATGCTGCAATGGGAATGCTAGTCAAAGTTACAATGAAAAGTATATGCCTTTGTCCACACCAGGGCTCACCCTTGAAATGTTGATTGAGAATGAGGGGAGTGGGTTAGTTGTGCTGTGTAGCAAAGTAGCAGTTGGTTAAATGGAAGTATACTTGAAACTAATCCCTATGGGATTTAGGTGAAATCAAATGGACATATACAAAAAGTGTATAGTGTTGTTCAAAAAAACATGTAGACAGTGACATACAATAGAATGATATAGAAAGGTGTTAATGGAACTCTCTCTCTCTCTCTCTCTCTCTCTGGTGATGAGAATTGCAAAAGATGGTGTAGCTTTATTGTATAAAAATACTCCTTTTGTGGTGATTTTTTGAGCTATCAAATGGAAAACTGTCGTGGTGTGTAACTTTAAAAATCAATTCACTATATTAAAATACTATTTAATCGTGTTGATATTTTGCTACAAGCCGACAGATTGATAAATAAGGTTGAGCAAGTTGTTGCTTAAGATGATTGGCAACTAGTAGTGGTATAAATCTTGGCTACGAACCCACCGAGGCCGATTTGTGCATTACAAAATCATGGCAAAGAGATCAAGTCATGGGAATAACATCCATGGTTCAAACGAAAAAAAAAAAGGGTTTATTGTCATTCCAAAAATGTACTATTATAATGTTGTCAAACCCTCCAACATGGGCGTTATGTTATGTCCTGTACTTCATACTGACAAACTGAAAATCTTTTTGCTCAACCTCCCCACTCTAGCTGACAGTAATAGTTAATACCTACACTTAATACAAACTCCCTCTTATCACTAAAAACATCTAGCTAATATTGATTGATATGTAAGGTTCATATTTAAGACTTAGTGTGTGTTTGACAAAAATTAAAAAGCCAACTTATTTTACTATTCAACTTATTTTTGTTACTATTTATGGGTCTCATTGTATTATTTCAGCTAACTTTTATCTTTATCTACAGTACTTTCAACAAAAAGTTTTCAGTTTTAGCAAAATAAACGGATCCCAAACAAACTCTTAAATACAATTCTTTAGATATTGTAAAATGTGTCATCTTCTTTTGATAACAATTAAATCTAACCATGTAACTTCTTCTAAAAAAAAAATTCAGCTGTGTAACTTAGTCTTCTCGAAGAGATGGAAGAGCATAGTTCCCTAGTTTGAACATGGCGGAACATCTACATTGTCACGAAATCTTTATGCTCACGCAGGCTATGTTTTTGGCAAAACGTGTTCCACCCTTTCTTGAGAACATAAACCCTATACTCCCAAAGTTTGGGCGTCATTGAGTGTTCCTTACCTTTTATGTCATACATAATGACATGAATTCTATTATCAACAACTTCTTTCTTTTTCTTTCTTGTTTAGCAATTGTAAGAGAGTTTTTGACATCGAGTTTGTTCAGGGATAGCTTGCTTTGGTCACCCCTTACATAACTGAATGCCAATTGCTTCTCAAAAGGCTCAAAGCATGCTCCTATGAGGCTGTTGAGGCGTGGGAATGGTGGGAAATCTGGGGGCTTGCAGGAATAGGCTTTCATGGACGAGTTAATAACCATGGTTTTCTTCGGAAACATTGAATGGGTTCTAGCTTGCTAGTATTTGCTACATATTGCTTATGCCTAATTCTTTGGTTTTGATTTCATGCAAAGCTATGACAAATTAACTTCTCATCTGGCAATTGACATGCTTTATGTGAAGAAGAATCATGGCAGCTTTGTCTTCCTCTCAATGAATTTGTGAAGGAAGTCATTGCCATTAACATATCCACTCAACCTTATTTTCCCCATAATTTAATTTCAGTATCTAAGTTTATACGAGGAAAGGAATACGTCTACAAGACTAATATAGTAATAGGATGAAAAAAGGTTCATCAAACTATTATTCAAATTGTGTGCTCACTATTGTATGCATGAAAAAAATTTGTGGGTTCTCCAAAAATATTATTTAATTTGTTTTAACAATTTTGCTACGAAGAGGGGCGGTAGGGTGATAAATAATTTTTAGATAATGTGGAAACTTTATTCAATCATAAGATATGCAGAGTTGCAAGAGCATAGTTGTTTATGAAAAAAGAAAATAGAGGCGTGAATGCATTGGAATAGGTTGGATTTTGTTTTGTGTTTTATTAAAAGCCAACAATTTCACATGTTGAGAAATATTCAACTCAACCTAATTCATAGGGAACATGTTGGGTCAAGTTGGGTGGTTAGAACCATTTTGTCAGGCCTAATAAAAAATTGGGTAAACTACATATTTGGTCCCAATCCTATATACTATATTTTAATTTGATTCATAACTTTTTAATTGTATCAATTTGACTCCTAATCTTTCAGTATCATATCAATTTAGTCCATGCCATTATCTTTTTGATGAAAATTAATGATGTGTCTAATGGTCAAAATAAAAAATTAGCTTCTGTTTATATGACAATAAACTTAAATTTTATTTTGGCCGTTTGCTATGTTAGCAATTTTCATCTAAGGTATAACGACAATGAATATATTGACATGATATTAAAAGGTTAGGGACCAAATTGACATAATTGAAAGATTATAGACTAAATTGAAATATGATGTAAAGATTAGGGACCAAATATGTAGTTTACCTTAAAAAATTTTGGTTTTCATTCACCAATTTAAACCCATTTTTTTAATAAATAATTACAATTTCATCTAAAATAAATCTCAAAATACTAAGATAGTCCGAACTAACAAATTTAAAGTAAGTTATAAAGCCCAAAATAAATTAAAATTTTTTGATAGGTATATAAAATCTAAAATAAATTAAATTAAAGAGTTTATACATATATTTTTTTTAAAGTATCAATTGATAGCAAGGTTGGATTGGGTTATTCGGATTGAAATTTTTGTCAAATTTTTAATCCACTCCAACTCAAGTTTCAAAAAAATTAGGACCCAACCAAACCCTTCAACCCACCAAAAAAAAAAAACTCTGATGTTGGTTTGGATTAGGTTCATCAAGTTGTTAAAGAAGAATAAGCAAAAGACTATAAAACTCACTGAAACAATAGAAAACAATTCACACTGATGTTAATGGTTTACACAAGCTAAATTACATACAAATTACAATACAAAAGATGAGCAAATCCATGGTTGAACCAGTAGCAATCTTCCAACAAACTGCCACAAAGGCATCTTGGATTTCAAACTTTTACATTTATTACAGACAAATAAGACACAAAGTCTTGAGTATTAATTTATTGAACAATAACCAGAATACCCAAACAATACTTAGAATTGGAGCTCTCATCAAAACATAATCCTTTTGAAGCAAACAAGGCAAACTCATAATCTTCAGCATCATTTTGCCATGAGTTAAAAAAAAAAAAAAAAAAAAAACCAGAAATATGGCTTATTAAAACTGACAAATTCATGTTCCAAACCACAAATAATAAGACATCATAGCCAAATCAAATCAAAGAAATCTCTGTACATACAATTGAAAATCTTAAGCAAGATTAGGATTATTGATATGCATGGAGGACACATAATGAAAAAACCTAGAAAAAGTTAGCGTTACATAAGTCACAATCTTGTATCTTCCAATCACACATTATTCATAGAGGACTTTCTTGGAACATATGGTGGGCATTACTCACATACATAACACGCCTACAAACACACATTCATACATGTATACACACCAAAATACATATTAAAAACAGTATTTTGACACAAGATCTAGAAGCTAACTCATTCTATTTAAAAGAATTTGATGTGTTTATCAGTTTATGCCAAGATGGTAACTAAATCAAACTCCAAGCAATCAAGCAATAGCATGCATTGTTGGCCACGAACATGGTTACTTATTTATCATGTCAGAAACCATTAGTTTCAAAAACTTAAGCTATTACAAAGTGGATAAATAATATAAGTCGAGCATACATAAATTTGTTAGTGAAATAACTTAGATGAAGCAAACTTTTTTTTGGGGCGTGGGGGTCTAGATGAAAGATAAAAATGAATGCAATAACCATTCATGAAAAAAGATAAAAATAAGAAGAAAAATAGGGAGAATTGAGAAGCTACCTTCATTAAACATTCTCGCATTACTACCAGATGTAGATCTTTGGGATACATCGCAACATTGAATAACAAAGAGTAACTTATGAGTTATGACTAAGAGTATGATAACAAATTCAAATAGATATTGCTAACTTAGGTAACACAAAGTATCAAGTTGCAGTTCCAATCACGTAAAAGAAGACAAAAACAAAATTGTTCAACATGTATTAGTTCGAAATTATGACTTGGATCACTCATTTCTTTTCATGAGCTTATGACAACCTAACAATTAGAAATGCAGTAGATATACAGTTTAAAGCAAGAGATTTGCTACTCAAAA
The DNA here is from genome assembly GCF_002906115.3 of Quercus suber. NCBI lineage: Eukaryota > Viridiplantae > Streptophyta > Magnoliopsida > Fagales > Fagaceae > Quercus > Quercus suber. Next base: position 17,320 of record NW_027069821.1, read on the forward strand.
GAAGAATTGGAAAAACAGAGAAAAATTGGAAATCCCATTAAGAATTTATATGTAAGTCAACTAGTCAAGGATTTTTAACTAGGACTCAAGAACCATAGATTAATGGACAAGATGCATCAATAAAGGGGAAATAATTAAATTGTGATTATACTTATCAGAAAATAAATAATCCTTAAGAGCATAGGGTCTAAGATAGAAACTGATAACTTTTTTCTTAACTTGATACAACCACTTTTTCATGCATAAAAGCTGTATTGAAACATAGTTGTTTTCCAACATAGGCATTATTAAGTACAAGACTTCCCAATTGGGCAAAGCAGCTATGTGAGGGAGTAGATCTTCTTCCAGTCTCGACCAATGCAATTGCAAATATGTGAGGCTTTGAAGTGAACGAAACCACTGTGGCACCTTCTCTAGTTTTCTAGTAAAATAAAGCTTTTGAAGGTTGGCAGGAGGAGATGAGAGAGCTTCCATTCGAAGAGTTTCCTCCTCATTAGTTACCTTGATAACCAAGGTCCTAAGAAGTCTCATGTTTTGAATTGAGATGCATAAGTCCGTCTCATCTGCTGCTTTCACATTTGAAATACCAATTGAGATCATTGGTCATGCTTTGAATTTGTCTTATCAAGTCATCATTTGCTTCAATAGAACACACAGCTTGCAATTCTTTAAACGTAAATATTTGATGGTTACGTTGCATTTAAAACTTGAAGTCATTCAATTTCTAGTAGCATCGAAACATAAATAGTATGCAATTTTGCAACTTTCCTATTCCAGAGGAAGGGTCTTATTTGTGTGTCCCAATGTCAAGGTTTAAGATTAAGGAGCTCCCTATGGAATTTGGGAGCTTCTTAAGTAAAGTTGCTCCTTAAATTCAAATATCTTAAGTTAAATAATTTGAATGGTTCTTCAGGCAAGTCATCAATGGGGCATCTTCCAAATCTAGGACCATTAACATTTTACTTCCAAAAGGCAATGTTTTCAACATCTTGTTAAAAACAAGAAAAGAACGAAGCTTTGACATACTAGTAAATGATTTGACTTCTCCATCAGTTTTGTGAATTCAAATGCGGCGTGCTTCGCATTCTTTCATTTCTTCTCTTCCAACATGTACAACACCAATCTTCTCTCTCTCTGATATTGATAGAGCAAGCTCCCGTAGAATATCATGCACTTTACATCTCTTTGGCCTTCCAAATTCATTCCTTTTACAACTTGAAGCATTCTTCGAAATGAGTTTAATAGTAGCTCTTTGCTACTTCTCTAGGATGGACCTTCTTATCTTTTCTACAAATCCTTCTGCCATCCATAGCTTATGAGCCTTTTCTTCGATCTCATGATCTTCTGGAAAAAGAGCAATAGAGGAACAATGCTTCAACTGATATGGTAAATCGTTGAAACTAAGCAACAAAATCCTCTTCACTGCTTCTAGCTTGATTTTTACTTAGACTCCAATTCAAGCTGTTGTAAATTTCGTTCCACTCAGACATATTCTTGGAGTACATAAGACTGCCCAAAGCCGCAATTGCAAGAGGTAGGCCTTCGCATTTTCACACAAGTTCTTTTGGAAAAGATTTAAGCTCCAGTGGACAACTTCCATTGGTACAATTTATGAATGCTTTCTTGCAAAAGAGCTCCCATGCCTCTTCGTTTTGCAGCAACTGCATATGATGAAAATGATGTTTACCTCCCAAATGATAGCAAGCTACATCTATTTGAGTTGTAAGAATGATTCTACTCCCGATACAACTATCTTGAAGTGATACCTTTATTTCATCCAAGAGATTTGTGTCCCAAACATCATCTAGGACAAGAAGATACCTTTTCTTCTCTAAATAATTTACCAGTGTTTTTACTAACAATCTGTAGTTCATGGAATTCAAGTCTGCTGGTATTGTTTCATTCCTTGAGTCATGGAATTCCTTAATCAAGCTCCTTAATACGTCTTCTAATTCATATGCTTGGGAAATTGTGATCCATGCACAACAGTCAAAATGTTTCTTTACGTCATCATTGTTGTAGGTGTTGGCAGCTAGTGTGGTCTTGCCGGAACCTCCCATCCCAATTATCGAAATGACAGTCTGATGTGGTTCTCTATCCATCAACCAATCCATTATCGATTGTCTTTTCTTTTCAATACCTACAAGTTCGTCTTTTGTAAAAAAAAAAAGAGATGATTCAGCATGACACACCACCTGTTTCTAATTATCTTTAGATCTAGTTCCCTCTATATGATCAATATCATATCTTTGGTTTCTCTCTGCTATGGTGCCCTAATTTTCCCATTAATTTTTTGTATCTTGGTGGCTGTTTGACGCCTCACCCAGAGATTTTTTGGAAAGTAAATGGTGTGGTGAAGGATCCAGGAAGATCAACCCCTAATTCATTGGCGATTCATGTGATACATGAAGTAGTCAATAATGTCTTCAACGTCATACGCCATGTCTCTCACATTTGCCACCTAAGTCTTCTCTCCTTCACTCCTTACTCCCTTTCTATCAGCATCTACAAAGAATGATTGCATGCTTATCAACTCATCTTTGATATCTTCAATTGCATCACGAGCTCTGATAACGCCTTAAAATGTATACTTGTTATATATTTATGTGGGTGTTATCTCCTTATTACTATAGTTAATTTGATGTGCCTATGCCAAGATGGTAGCTAAAAAAATCTACAAGCAATGAAGCTGCAGTAGAAAGAATTAGTGAGTCTGATTCTACCACAGGTAACATAAATAAATAAATAAATAAATAAAAACAGAGATACGATAAAGTAAAATTAATAAGAAAAGATTACTTATTTATTATGTCAAAAAATATTAGTTCATTTCCAAAGTGAATTAATAATATAATATAAATCAAGCTTGTTACAAACGTANGATGCATGGGTATAGAAATGGAGAGGGATTGTGCATCTTCTGGCTAGTAGTTTGTGCATCTCTTGGGAACTATGGTAAAGAGTAGGTGCAAAAAGAAAGTACGACCTAACTCCTAAGTGCATCTTCCCAGAAACAAGGCACTAGTCCCCCTCCCCTACATGATCTCCTCAAAATTATTTCTTAACTTATATGCTGCTTCTCAAGTGGATAGTAGTATGTACAAACTGAGTACAAGGGGCATTAATGAAAAGACATAGGGAGCATGTGACAAGCTAAAAAAACAATTACAAAAAACAACCTATCTTAAATTAGGCTATAAATCTATGACCTCAGTGTGGCACACTAACAATGTGTGCACTAAGTGGACAACTTCCATTGGTACAATTTATGAATGCTTTCTTGCAAAAGAGCTCCCATGCCTCTTCGTTTTGCAGCAACTGCATATGATGAAAATGATGTTTACCTCCCAAATGATAGCAAGCTACATCTATTTGAGTTGTAAGAATGATTCTACTCCCGATACAACTATCTTGAAGTGATACCTTTATTTCATCCAAGAGATTTGTGTCCCAAACATCATCTAGGACAAGAAGATACCTTTTCTTCTCTAAATAATTTACCAGTGTTTTTACTAACAATCTGTAGTTCATGGAATTCAAGTCTGCTGGTATTGTTTCATTCCTTGAGTCATGGAATTCCTTAATCAAGCTCCTTAATACGTCTTCTAATTCATATGCTTGGGAAATTGTGATCCATGCACAACAGTCAAAATGTTTCTTTACGTCATCATTGTTGTAGGTGTTGGCAGCTAGTGTGGTCTTGCCGGAACCTCCCATCCCAATTATCGAAATGACAGTCTGATGTGGTTCTCTATCCATCAACCAATCCATTATCGATTGTCTTTTCTTTTCAATACCTACAAGTTCGTCTTTTGTAAAAAAAAAAAGAGATGATTCAGCATGACACACCACCTGTTTCTAATTATCTTTAGAGCTAGTTCCCTCTATATGATCAATACCATATCTTTGGTTTCTCTCTGCTATGGCGCCCCTAATTTTCCCATTAATTTTTTGTATCTTGGTGGCTGTTTGACGCCTCACCCAGAGATTTTTTGGAAAGTAAATGGTGTGGTGAAGGATCCAGGAAGATCAACCCCTAATTCATTGGCGATTCATGTGATACATGAAGTAGTCAATAATGTCTTCAACGTCATACGCCATGTCTCTCACATTTGCCACCTAAGTCTTCTCTCCTTCACTCCTTACTCCCTTTCTATCAGCATCTACAAAGAATGATTGCATGCTTATCAACTCATCTTTGATATCTTCAATTGCATCACGAGCTCTGATAACGCCTTAAAATGTATACTTGTTATATATTTATGTGGGTGTTATCTCCTTATTACTATAGTTAATTTGATGTGCCTATGCCAAGATGGTAGCTAAAAAAATCTACAAGCAATGAAGCTGCAGTAGAAAGAATTAGTGAGTCTGATTCTACCACAGGTAACATAAATAAATAAATAAATAAATAAAAACAGAGATACGATAAAGTAAAATTAATAAGAAAAGATTACTTATTTATTATGTCAAAAAATATTAGTTCATTTCCAAAGTGAATTAATAATATAATATAAATCAAGCTTGTTACAAACGTATAAAAATTTATTAGTGAAATAGCTTAAATGATGCAATTATTATTATTATTTTATTTTTAAGGATAAAAGAAAAAATAAATGCAATGACCATTCATTTAAAGAGAAAAAGAAGAAGAAGAACAGATAAACATGAGAACGTACCTTCTTTGAACATTCCAAATTACTACCAGATGTACACCTTTGGGATGTGCTTCACCTTTGGAAAATCTAATCTTCCTTCTCTCTCAATGCGATTTTTATGTTCCATTGAGACAGATTTCAAATCCAGTTGTCAGAGATTTTTAAGATATTCAATGCCTTTGGGCACTGTCTTTAACTCCATGCAGCTGTCAATCTCTAAGGATTTCAGATTTGGCATCACCCCTTTTTCTATTATTATCTCATTCAATGGAGGAAAATTACAAATCTCCAATCTTGTAAGCTTAAGAAAGCCTGTATTGAAACATAGTTGTTGTCCCACATAGGCATTAATAAGTAAAAGAAGTCCCAGATGGGGCAAAGAAGCGATGTAAGGGAGTAGTTCTTCTTCTAGTCTTGATCAATGCAATTGCAAATTTGTGAGGCTTTGAAGTGAACGAAACTACTGTGGCACCTTCTCTAGTTTTCCAGTCAAAATAAGCTTTCGAAAGTTGGGAGGAGGAGATGAGAGTGCATCCATTCCAAGAGTTTCCTCCTCATTAGTTACCATGATAACCAAGCTCCTAAGACATGTCATGTTTTGAATTGAGATACATAAATCCGTCTCATTAATTTGCTGCTTTCACTTTTGAAATACCGAATGTGGTCAATTGGGTCATGCTTCGAACTTGTCTTATCAAGTCATCATCTGCTTCAATAGTACCCATAGTTTGCAAATTCTTTAACTGAGTGATATTTGATGGTACTTGCATCCCTGTAAAACATTTGAAGTCATTCGAGTTTCCAATGTAGCAATAGTACATAATTAGATGCCGCAACTTTTGCAACTTTCCTATTCCACGAGGAAGGGTCTTTATTTGTGTGTCCCCAATGTCCAAGGTTTCAAGATTAAGGAGCTTTCCTATAGAATTTGGAAGCTTCATAAGTAAGGTTGCCCTTAAATTCAAATATCTTAAGTTGAATAATTTGAATACTTCATCAGGCAATTCATCAATGGGGGCATCCTCCAAATCTAGAACCCTTAACATTTTACTTCCTAAAGGCAATGTTTTCAACGTCTTGTTAGAAACAAGAAAAGAGTGAATCTTTGACATATTTGTAAATGATTTGAGTTCTCCATCTATTTTGTGAATTGAAATGCGGCGTGCTCTGCATTCTTTCATTTCTTCTCCTCCATCATGTACAACATCGAACTTTTCTTTGACTGATATTGATAGAGCAAGCTCTCGCAAAAGATCATGCATTTTACATCTCTGTGGCCTTCCAAATTCATTCCTCTTTACAACTTGAAGCATGTTCCTGAAAGTGAGTTTTACTAGTTAGCTATCTGCTACTTCTTCTAGAGTGGACCCTTCAACTTTTTCCACAAATCCTTCTGCCATCCATAGCTTAATGAGCCTTTTTCTTCGAATCTCAAGATCTTCAGGGAAAATAGAGCAATATAAGAAACAATGCTTCAATTGATATGGTAAATCGTTGAAACTAAGCAACAAAATTCTCTTCACTGCTTCTAGCTCAGGAGTTTTACTTAGATCCCAATTCAAGCAAGAGGTAGGCCTTGGCATCTTCCCGCAAGTTTTTTAGAAAAAGATTCAAGTTCTAGCGGACAGCTTCTATTTGGACTGCTTAAGAATGCTTTCTTGCAGAAGAGTTCCCACGCCTCTTCCGGTTCTAGCAATTGAATATGATGAACATAAGGTATACCAATAAAAGGATGGCGAGCTACATCATCTTTACGAGTTGTAAGGATGATTTTGCTCCTGGATTTGCTCCAGAATTTGCTCTTGATTTTGCTTCCAGGATATCTCTCTCGAAGTGATACTTTCAGTTCGTCCAAGACATTTGTGTCCCAAACATCATCTAGGACAAGTAGATATGATTTCTTCTCTAAGTAGCTCACCAGTATTTCTACTAACAGTCTGTAGTTCATGGAACTCAAGTCTGATGGATTTGTTTCCTTCCTTGACACATAGAATTTCTTAATCATGCTCCTCAGTAAGTCTTCTACATCATATGTTTGGGAGACAGTGATCCATGCATAGCAATCAAAATGTCTCTTTACAGCGTCACTGTTGTAGGTGCTGGCAACTAGGGTGGTCTTGCCAGATCCTCCCATCCCTAAGATTGAAATGACAGTCTGTTTTTCTCTATCCTTCAACCACGTCTTTAATTGTTTTCTTTTTCCTTTGATCCCTACAAGTTCATCTTCTTCAACAAACAAACATGATTCAGAATGCCGCAGAACCCATTTGTGACTATCTTCTGAACTGCTTCGCTCTATGTGCTCACCATGATATTTCTGATTCAACTCTGAAATGGTCTTGATTGTATTATTGATTTTCTGCAACTTGCTGGCTATTTTATGCCTCACGCAAAGAGTCTGTGGAATATAAATTGTGCGGTGAAGGAACCAAGCAAATCCACCCCCAATTTGATGGCTGTTGATGTGATACATGAACATATCAATAACATCTTCAACATCATATGCTGTGTTCTTCACTTGTGTCAGCGACGTTTCCTCTCCGGCACTGCTTGCTCCCCTTTTAACTGCATCCATTAAAAAAGATCGCATTCTCGTCAACTCATGCTGGACATCTTCAATTGCATCACGAACCCCCGTTAACAGCGACGCTTCAGTTGCAACAGCTGAAAGGATATTGTCAATCAAGTGTTGTACTATAGCCGAGTCCATTTTCGCTTTCAAACTCGCTCCTAGCTCTATTGCTGAATTGTTAGGCTCCCCTTCTTTCCAATCATATAAGTTGGAACTTGGAGAATAGAGATGAAGGAAGAGAAATAGAGGGCCATGCTCTGACTTGTTGCTCACCACACAGAGACCTACGGCATAAGAATCAAGGTAAAAGTTAAAATGAATGAAGGAATTTTCCTTATAGTCTCTTCTTCTTCTTCTTCTTCTTTTTGGCATAATAATGGTGAGGGAAGGTGAGGGTACCGAATTAAATAGTTATAAAAGGACTAAAATGAAATAACTGATAATCGGAAAATAAAATAGAAAATTTTGACTTTTTTAATTCTTTCGAAACAAAATAATTGAATCTTTCTAAAGAAATATCATTCTTATCTGACTACACAATTAACACTTTGAACAGATTATTACTAACTTTATAATAATTTAAGTCAAGATATTAAAAGACATTGACAAAAATATAAATTTTCGCATATATATATACATATATATATATATATATATACACACTTGTTCAAGTGACGATTAAATCATTAATAAGATGAAGTTTAATACATTTCTTTGATTTGCCATGTTTAACAGATGCTTTACATTTTTATTTATTTATTTTTTATGAAAGAGATGCTTTACAATTTACATTTCAATTTTCCTTGGTTTATTATTTCTATATTATGAAACCATAAAGTCATTTTCCATGAGGGACCTGTTTATTTTAATTGTTTTGAAAATTCTCATTTTGAGACAAATTTCCATGTTATGCCCAATTTTTAGTGTTTCACTTTATACTCCATCAATTATAGTATGTAATGTGTTTGATTTAAATAAAAATATATATTTTTAATTTTTTTTAAATGTAACAATATGCAATTGATGGAACATAAAATATAACACTCAAAGTATGATTGTAGATTTTTATTCCTCTATCATTAATTGATCAAACAATTTGACCTTTGGAAACTCCCCGGTCGCTCTCTGAGGTTCCTTTCAACCCCAGTGGAGCTTTTCTGTCCCTGTCCCCGTACAGGTATCCCGTCCCCCTCTAATGCTCTGGCACTGGTAGGGCGTCCCAAATCACCATCCAAAACACAACCACAGCTCACCTCACTACCTGTACAACTTACCATCATGGAGTCCCTTGAAGGATTATGGAAAAAACTCTCCCTATTAGATGAAGAAGAAACTGGAATCGCTTGCCCAAAGAAAGCAGAGCCTGACACTTTCACTCTTGCTGCAAAATTTTTGACAAAACGAGTCGTCAACGTGGAATCTGTGGCTCGTACGTTCAGGCCACTTTGGAGATCGAAAAAGGATGTTCAAATTAAAGATATGGGCGACAACATCCTGTTCTTTAACTTTGAAGACGAATGTGATTTAGACAGGGTAATTGAATATGAGCCTTGGACATATGACAAACACCTTGTGGTCTTTGAGAAAGTGACTGCAAATGTGCCCTTATCATCACTTGCATTCCAATTTACAACATTCTGGATCCAAATCCATGAACTACCAGTCCAATGTCTTAACCAAGAAACACGGGATGCCATTGGAAGCTCTTTGGGCACACCACTACTCATGACTGATACAGAAAGTGAAGGAGGTAAGGGAAATTATTTACGAGTTTGAGTTCGAATTGATATAACTAAACCTTTGAACAGGGTACGCAAGGTTTGGTCCGATGAGTCTGTCATTAGGTGCGCAATTTTGAAGTACGAGCGCCTCCCAAACTTCTGCTACTGGTGCGGACTGGTATCCCATGATGACCGATACTGTGAACGCTGGTTGAGAAGCAAAGGATCACTGAAAAAGTCAGACCAAAATTTTGGGGATTGGATGAGAGCAGAGATAGACATCACCACCTGAAAAACCTCCATTACTGTACCTGGAACCAGACCAAAACACCCAAAAAGCAAAAAACCACCACCACAAACTCCCACTGCCTCAAACATCCAATCACCGCCATCCCAACCACGTGACCTTCCACCAACCCCGGCGACAATCCCAACAACTATCACTACCATGGCAATAAATGAGGTCATAATTGCTCATCAATCTGTAGCTGAATGGAAGGCGAATCAAGCATTGAATGTTCCTAACGGCTGTATCTCTGGCACAGAGGAAGCAACCGTTGAAAAATCCAGTATAAATGCCAACATTGATGATAAAGAGAAAGTTTTTAACTCCTCACACTCTAATACCGAGACCAAACTGGACCTCAAGCCCAAAGTTCTATCCCAACACACTCCTACCACTATTGGGCCATGCACCACTCATCAGCCCACCATCACCACACAAAGCCAACCCCACCTCATCCCTACCACTATTGGGCCATGTACCAATCACCAGCCCACAAATATCACACAAAGCCAAACCAAACCTTTGCCAACCAAATCAACATGGGTTAGAATCCCACGTGACATACAAAGCAACCCAAATGACGTGCTCATGATTGAGAGAAAACATAAAAGAAGTGATGAGTCTGAAGAAGGTAGCCGTCCAACAAAAAAAATCTCAGTGCCCTATGAGGAATCCCCAGAAGCTTGCCCAACGGTGGTGGCTGCTAGGCAGCCCCGTCGACATCAATGAACACCATAAGCTGGAACTACCGTGGTTTAGGACGACCATGTGCAGTTCAGGAACTCACCGAGATGGTGAAAAAATACGCTCCCACAATTGTTTTTCTCATGGAAACAAAATCAAAAGACTCTTACATGAAGAATTTAAGGGTAAAACTGCATCTAGACAATGTTCACATAGTCTCTAGACTCAATATTGGTGGTGGCCTTGCACTGTTTTGGAGTAGAGACATCAATCTACACGTGCTAGATGCAACACCCACTTACATTGATGTAGTGGTGAACCTAGGAGTGGATGACGCCTGGCGGTTTACGGGTTTTTACGGAAACCCTGTAACGGCCAACCGGGAACACTCTTGGGCACTACTAAAACATTTAAGCCACAAAATGGATCTCCTTTGGATTTGTACGGGAGACTTCAATGAAATTGTCAGAATAGAAGAGAAACTGGGTGGTGCAATGCGACGGGAGAGACAAATGATTGACTTTAGAGAAGCCCTTGACTTCTGTAGATTCCAGGATTTGGGTTTTGTTGGTTTGCCGTTCACGTGGTGCAATAACCAATTTGATGGTACAGTGACTTGGATTAGATTGGACAGAGGAGTAGCAACCAATCCATGGATCCAAATGTTCCCATCAACCAGAGTTCATCATATCTCAGGTTCGCTTTCGGATCATAGCCCATTATGGATATGTACAGAAGATGAAAATGCTCGGTTTTACAGGAAAAGAAAACCTTTTAGGTTTGAAGCGGTTTGGATGAAGGATGAAGGGTATGAAGCGGTGATAAAAAACTCATGGGAGGTCCATACAATGGAAAATCCGATGGACAGAGTGGAAAAAAAATTAGAGGCTTGCCGATTATCTCTTCAGTCTTGGAGTAAACACTTTTTCGGCAACATCTGTCGCATGCTGCAACAAAAGAAAAAATTGCTAATGCAGGCAGAAGCAAACTCCATGAACGGTTCCAACCATGCCCAGGTGAGAATTCTAAAGGCTGAGGTGCATGATTTGATGACCAAGGAAGAGTGCCTTTGGCAGCAAAGATCAAGGGTGAATTGGCTGAAAGCGGGAGACCTTAACATAGCCTATTTCCATAGCCGGGCAAACCAGAGAAACCGAAGAAATTTCATATCTAAACTGACCCTTGATAGTGGGGAAGTTGTGGAGGATGAACAGAAGATCGGGGAGGCCTTTGTGCAGTACTTCCAATCTATTTTCCAGACAGCCAACCCAGCCGGGTTTGATCCAATCCTTCAAGGGATCGAGCCCAAAGTGACACCACAAATGAATGCTGACCTAACCCAACCTTTCACAGCCTTGGAGGTGGAGCAAGCACTCAAGCAAATGAAACCTATGACAGCCCCTGGACCCGATGGTATGCCCCTACTTTTTTACAAATCTTATTGGAACACTATTGGGTCTGATGTTTTAGATGCAACCTTATCTGTCCTAAATTCGGGAATAATGCCTCCAAATCTAAACCATACTTTCATTACCCTCATCCCCAAAACAAAATCACCAACAAACCTAAAAGATTACCGACCCATAAGCCTTTGCAATGTCATATAAAAAATAATCTCTAAAACCATAGCCAACCGACTCAAAAAAATCCTCCCTACACTTGTGTCTGAGACTCAAAGTGCTTTCATGTTAGATCGTCTCATTACTGATAACATTCTTGTTGCCTTTGAAACACTTCACCACCTAAAAAATAAAAGAAAAGGCAAAACAGGGTTCATGGCCCTAAAACTTGACATAAGTAAAGCATATGATAGGGTTGAATGGGATTTCTTGGATAAAATCATGGAGAGATTGGGATTTGATAGAAAATGGAGGATTCTAGTGGGTTGTTGCTTTCGTTCGGTCTCTTTCTCTATCATGATTAATGGAGAGCCTTATGGTTTTTTTCATCCAAGTAGGGGTCTCCGCCAAGGAGACCCTCTATCACCTTACTTATTTCTTTTATGTGCAGAAGGTCTTCATTCTCTAATACAACAGGCAGCTGACAATGGAGAACTACGTGGAGTGTCTGTCTGCAAAGAAGGACCAAAAATCACCCACTTATTCTTTGCAGACGACAGCTTGCTTTTTTGTAGAGCCAATGATACTGATTGCCAAAAAGTAATGAATATCCTCACAGTGTATGAAGAAGCGTCAGGGAAGAAAATCAACCGTGGCAAAACACAATTATTCTTCAGCACAAATACTCAAGATAACATCAAGAATAGGGTGAAGGACTTGGTGGGGGTTGAGGTGGTGACTCACTATGAGAAATATTTGGGTATGCCATCATTTGTAGGGAGAGCAAAGAAGGAAACCTTCAGCTATATTAGAGAGAGAGTGTGGCACAAAATCCAAGGATGGAAAGAAAAACTCCTATCACAAGCTGGTCGGGAGATCCTAATCAAAGCGGTTATCCAAGCAATGCCGACATTCACTATGGGGTGTTTCAAACTCCTCAAAAACTTGTGCAAGGACATTGAAGCATTGACTAGAAAATTTTGGTGGGGGTATTCGGGTGAGGCAAGAAAAATCCATTGGATAGCTTGGAAAAAACTTTGCTTGCCAAAATTACATGGTGGTTTGGGCTTTAGGGAATTGGAAAAATTTAATCTAGCTCTCCTAGGCAAACAGATTTGGAGATTAATCCATAATACCGATTCTATGTTCTACAAAGTCTTCAAAGCAAGGTTTTTCCCCACGTGCTCAGTTCTTGAAAGTGGGGTAAAATCCAATGGATCATATGCTTGGCAAAGCATTCTCAAGGCAAGGGAGGTGGTCAAGCAAGGAGCATATTGGCGGATTGGGGATGGTACTTCAATGCAGATTAGGGGTGATAAGTGGCTGCCTGATATGTCAACAAAACATATCATCTCTCCCCAAAAAAACCTCCCTATGAATGCAAAGGTATGTGCTCTTATTGATGAAGAAGGCCCAAGGTGGATTATAGAGCGAGTAACGCAGGAATTCTTTCCCCATGAAGCCCAACAGATTCTTGGCATCCCTCTAAGCTCAAACCGGGTCCCTGACCTTCTCATTTGGGCTGTCACCAAGTCAGGGAGATACACGACCAAGAGTGAGTACAAAATGCTGATGTCTAAGCCGGTCTTGTCCACTCCTAGTCCATTTGATACTTCAGCTCAAACAAGCTGTTGGAGAAGAATTTCACTTCCTATGGAGAGCTTGTCGTGATTCACTCCCCACCAAAAAGAATCTGCTGGCTAGGAATGTAACAAAGAATGCACTATGCGAATGGTGCAATGAGGAAGTTGAGGACTCTGTTCATGCCTTATGGGGCTGCCAAGCACTCAAGGAGGTCTGGTGGAAAGAAGAAATCCTCAGAAATCACCTCTCCATGCGCTTCGTGGACTTCAGAGACCTGTGGATTGGTATCACAAGTTTAGATGCACCAAACCTGGCTGAACGGTTTGCCTTTGCTGCATGGAGTATATGGAACAAAAGAAATGCCGCAAGAATGCACGCATCTTCCATTCCGTTCCATCTGCTGTACCAAGACATGAGAGAGAGATTACTCGAATACTGGTTAGCACAAGGGCCTCCCATACCTGAGTTTAGGCCCGCAGGTGCAACACGTTGGTACCCACCCCAGATATCACAGCACAAAGTCAATTACAATGGAGCTCTGTTTAAAGAAATCTGGCAGTCGGGAGTTGGTGTAGTAGTCAGAGATGCAGATGGAAGGGTGTGTGGTGCTCTCTCAGACAAAACGGTTCTGCCTACTACAGTAGATGAGGTGGAGGCCATCGCATGTAGAGAAGCCGTTAGATTCGCTCTTCAGCTGGGATTGGCAGACGTGGTTTTTGAAGGGGATTCAGAATCCATCACAAATGCTATCAACTCGGGCTTTCCTTGCTTCAGCTCTTTTGGTCATATTCTAGATGATATAAAAGCCTTGGCTTTGAACTTTGTTTCAGCCACCTTTATGCACGTAAAGAGACAAGGAAATGCCGTAGCAGATAAACTGGCTAAGGCTGTAAAAACTATTCCTTGTCCCCATGTTTGGTCAAATGACATCCCAAGTGATGTGCAACAGCTTGTTATCCATGATTGTATTCTTTGATTAATAAAAGCATTGACTTGATTCTCAAAAAAAAAAAAAAAAAAAAAAAAGTAGAGTAAATTCTCCGTAAAAAAAAAGCTATAGTAAATCACACAATATCACAACTAACAAAACTTTGGGGAAGCCCAGAATTCTTTTTCTAAGTGATAATTTTTTATTCATCAACGTGTCAGAATAATATAATCGGGCTTTCACTTTTAAAAAATAAATAATTGGTAAACGATTCCAAAGTTGCAGGCTCCATTATATTTGTATGGATATATAAAATTTGTTTTTTCTTGGGGCTGAAGGAATAAAGTAATATACTATACGGTTTAAAAAAAAAAAAGGTATTATACTATACAAAAAGATTATCACTTCTCTCAAGTTAAGTCATTCTTAAATCTAGATGAGCTTGAAAAGTTTTAGTTTGTGGTACTAGGATTCGGATATTCTTAATTAAAGCTGGATGGCACTGGCATGTATATACAGTTTCGTAATTATATTTTATTTTTTGGCTCAATGCTTACTTGAAGTATCTAAACAACACAAAATCTTTATTTTTTTGCTAACCACACAAAATCTTTAAATATTGCTGATATGTAACAGGTGTATGTATTAACGTATGATACATAAACCTTCTTCCCCTGCCAATTCCAACCCGGGAAGCCAAATGTTAGTGTTTCCCTCAGTTTTGTTAATCATAATTCCATATAAAACTAGATTAAACTGTACGTTTAAGATTTCATTTGATCTCTATTTAATGCCTGGATAGGACTCTAATTTGATTTGTCGGTGTCACTACCCCTTTTACCCTCTCTACCTATAATAATATATTTTTTCTTCGAATAGACATGAAAATCGAGAAAAATCAAATTTGAGTCGGAAAAACAACTGGTTAAAATAGTCAAATTAAGCCAAATCTAGAAGTTTTATAGCAAAATGCAATATCTAACCAAGTTTGACCGTTAAATTCGATGGTCCTATCAAAGTGAATGTTGGTCTGAGTGTAGATATTTCAATTTCCTTTAAAAAGAGTGTTCATTCGTGAATATCAAATGTAAACCGCCAGAGAGATATCACAAAAAAAAAATTACGAAATTTCACCACTTGCAACTCGCTTTTTTACACAAGTGTTGGAGAGTTTGACCAAATTGGTTAGATAATATTTTAAGAGGGGAAGGGGAAGTTCAAATTATAAGGGTGTTTGGTTTGTGTTTTCAAACATCAATTTTCAGTTTTTAAACAACATTACATATATTTCTAGTTTCTATACATTTTTTCACTCACACGTATTTTCATAAATATTTTCAAACAACAATTTTCAGTTTTTAAACATATGTATTAAACGGATCCTAAATATCTCCATTAATTAGAAACATCAATTTTTTTTTTTTTTTTTTTTAAAAAAAAAAAAAAAAAAAAAAAAAACAATTTGACCTTTTTTTTTTTCAATCAATAAGTATTATTGATAATAAAAGCATTGCAAATTCAATTACAACCAATACAATCAAACAATAGGTGATGAATGAGAGAAAATAGAAAATTTAATACATAAAATGCCGTGATTCCACTAAGTGAAAAGATAAAAGGCCCTTATTTATTCCTCATGAAATACCTACACTTACAAATATCAGAATTAGAAAAAAAAAAATCAAAATTAACGCTGACTCAACCTCAATTGCATAGTTGTCAAAATTAGATTCGTATCTGTATGGGATAAAAACTGAGAAACCTAAGCTCCAATTTAAGGTTTTGATTTAGGCCCAATACAATTTATTTTTAGAAATGAGTATGTGGGCCAACGCTTGGGCTTCTTGACTTAACAGCTTGGAGAATAAAAGAAAAGGGATGAATCCATGATTTATCAATAATAAGGATATAGAAAAAGATCAAATTTCTTATTTATCTTTCTCCTCAGGCTGGCCGAGGATCATTATTACACTTGAGAGAACTTTACAATTTATATTCTGAGTTTGAGTTTTTGTTTTTCCAATCCCTATTCACTTGGGATCTTTCCCCTTTTATGACCACCTGGTTCCCATCTTAGCCTTTCACTTGGAGGGCTGCTAAGCTTCCCTTAGATACTTGTCCCATCCTTGCCTTGCTAGTGGTGGTTGAGTAAGATACAAATTGTGTGGGCACTTTTCAAGTGTCATTTTGCCTATAATGCGGCAAGCTAGGTTGTTGCAGTGTATTTAATGCAGAGGTGATGGTTGTTTTATTGGGACGCTTCCTTTCTCTCTTGCATACATTCGTCAATGCAGCCTTCTTCAATTTTCTAGCTCTTAATTCAGGTGGGTACCCCCTCGTCTTCTTTGAGACAACCTTTGTGGTGCCTCCTCAGGTGTGAGGTTTTCCTCGGGTTTACTTGTTCGTCGGTTAAACTGGGTATCTCAATTGGGCTGAGCCTAGTTTGAAGGTGGTCGGACCTGGTCACTCCTTGAGCTTGTTTTAACAAGGGTGCCACACCCAAACCCCCCATAATAGCCCCCCAAAACTCCACTTCCTTGGATATTTGAGGACGTAGGGTTTTGGTCAGGAGCAGGGGTGCTAATACATGCATCATATTTTAACACATAAGTGTGTCTTTTCAAATGGCTCTGCATGTTCCCAACATTTCAGCTTCCTAATGCTATAGTTAATGTTGTAGGCGGCTACGTGTTCCCCACGTTCTACAAAGAGATGAAGATCGGTCGAGCTATTTCTCTTTGGTAAACGAGCGGGAAAATTGCAGCCCCTTCTCCACATATATAAAGGGGGGTTGGGGCTCATTCTCACCCTTAAAGAAGTCTCTCAAAACCAAAAAAAAGTTGCCTGAAGACTTGTGCTCCCAATTATGTAAGTTTCTTGCACCTCCTTCGATCCTTGGTCATTAGAGTTTTTCCTTTAGTTTTTCTTTTGTTTTTACTCTCCTTAGGATGTGTAGGTTTGCTAACTTAGTAGATACTCCCAAGAAAAGCAAGTCCTTTAAAACCAAATATGGCATTCCTTCTAATGTTTCTATTGACACTGTGAAGTGGGGAAACAATACATGAAAAGGCCGACAAGGGTTGTGGCCATTCCGATGATTAACTTCATAGAAGGTGGAATGAGGATTCCCATAGATAAGGTCATGAGGGATTTTTTGTTATTCTTTAGGATTTGTCTTACCCAATGTTCCCCTAACCTTTTCCAAGTAGTTAATAGCATAGCTTGGCTAAACAAAAAGATGGGTATCAACCTTACTCACCACGAAATTAACTGGGTATACAACTGTTATGATAGCTCCGGCTCTGGGTACTACCTTCAGACTAGGAACTCTCTCGTCAGGTTGATATTTTGTCTTCTTGAAACTAACAAAGGCCTGAATGAGGACTACCTAATAATCTCAAGGAACTGGCACGATGGACTTCATTGTCTTGTCTGAGATGGAGCGCTAGGTGGGGGAAGGGAGTCTAGGGGTGTGATATTTCTTTTATAGCGTAGAGTTTTTCTTTGAATTTTTTGCAACTTAGTACTTAATAAATGTTATTTCTCTATTCTATTCCACGAAATCTAGTTGTTCAATCATGGACGCGTTGTTTGTACTCGAGGAAAAATCTGCAGTTCTAATGCTTGACAAGCCAACTTCCATAGGTATCACTACTTCTATTCCAAATGTTATGGAAAAGGGGGTTTCCCCTGTGGACCTCCTATGTGTGGTCCGGTAAGCCCACAACACATGGGGTTATTCTTTGGCCCACTCTCCTTTGGCACTATCCAACCTCTTCTTCAGTCCATTGACAATAGCTTTGTTCGTGGCTTTGGCCTAACCATTGCTCTGAGGATATGTCAGTGACGAATACATGTTTTTAATCCTGAGGTCACTATAGTACTTTTTGTATGCCTTACTTTCGAATTATAGTCTGTTGTTTGAGACTAGGGCTTTTGGTATCCCGAACTTAGTGACAATGTTCTTCTAGATGAATTTCTTCACATTGACATATCGGATGTTTGCCAAAGCCTCGGCTTCTGCCAATTTGGTAAAATAATTAGTCGCTACTATAACAAACCACCTATTACCTGTGGCTTGAGGGAATGGGCCTATAATATTTAGCCCCCACTAAGTGAAAGACCATGGAATAGAAATTGGATTGAGATTCCTTCTGAGCTAATGGATGTTTGATGCATGCCTTTGTCATTGGTCACACTTCTTAACATATTCCATGGTATCTCTTTGCATACTTGGCCACCAAAATCCTTGTGTCATTACTCGATGGGCCAACACTAGTGTGGCTCCCACAAAACCCTTCAAGCAATTCGTCAAGGAGTCCCATTGCAGTCTTTGGGTGCACACATAATAGGTAAAGCCCCCCCCCCCCCTCCCCAAGATCGTTAGTATAGTCCTTTCCCAACTTATAGCCAAAACTTGGCTGATTTTCTTTGTATCTTCTTGGCTTCCTTCTTTTCACTCGGGAGTGTTTCGTCAAAGATGAATGAGATAATAGGGTCCATCCAACTCGGAGAGGCAGTCGAGGTTGCAGCTACGCAGCACAGATGATCTGTGCTCTAGAGCTCCAATGACTCTACTGAGATATTCCGAGGTATACAATCTCCCATAGATGAAGCTAGAGTGGCTAAGGAATCTGCATGATTGTTACTCCCTCTAGAAATCAGAGATACCTTCACCAACCCAAAACTTGCTTGCATTGATAGTACTAGCTTTAGGTATTCTACCATTCTGGGGTCCCTCGCTTCAAATATCCCTTCAACATGGCTCACCACCAACTGTGAATCTGAATAAACCTCCAACTCCACTACATCTAGCTTCATGGTTACTCGGAGTTCGGCCACCAGTGCTTTGTATTCAAGTAGAGCGGGGCATAATTGTCATCCCTAGCTACATCCACAATATTTTCACAAAAAATCATAAGTTGTAAGTTTTTATTAGCTCTAATTTGAATCTACAACTCAAATTACTTTTTTGTCCATTCATAACAACCAGTAACAATATACCATTTAAGGTTTGTTGTGAAAATGTTGTACAAATATTGTGAACATAACATTTCTCAAGTTTTTATGGAAAAAAAAATTAAATTTTTAATAGCTTTTTCTATTTCCCATAAAAATAGTTTTAAAATTTTCCTAATATAGTTCATTAACAAATACTCTAAGGGCATTTTTTAATTGGACTTTTTTTTTTTTTAAAAGAAAAGCTAACCGGACTCCTAATTAATAGAAGTATTACATTCGCAATATTTTACAACAAATTATAAGTGATAAGTTGTTATTGTTCTAATTTAAACCTATCACTAAATTGTCCACCAACTGCAACCCGTAATGGTAAGATAAAATTTAGAATGTAGCGGAAACAAAACAAACATAAACATAACTTCAGCCATAGCTGTTAAGTGTTTAGAGAAAAAGAAGACTTACTATATGATAGTATATCTATAAAAAGTTTCTTCTAGATTATGACCTTTACTTTACATATTTCCATTTGATGGAGACATGCTATATATATAGGCTAGACTAGGGACCCTTTTAAATTAAGATTTGTTTCATAACCCTCCTTCTATCAAGGAGTTGAAAACTTGTAACTTCAAGGTGTTTATTAACCAAATAAGTAATACAAATTGAGAATTACTTAGAAATTGTTATTCTCCATAACATTTTTCACAAATAAAATCTTTAAGACATGAGTTTTCATTATTTAATACTTAAATGTGGCCCACATAAATTCTTTTTAAAATCTTACAGTAATAACTTGTCATGTATGATTTGATGTGAAAATATTATGGACATGACATTTCCCTTAATTTAAATTCTAGTGAAAGAATAGTATTGACATTTAAAAAAAAAAAAGAGTAAATTAGAAAATTTAGTTATTAACTTGTTAAGGAAGACTATTTTGAAACACATCAAAATAAATAAAAGAACATCAATTTGAGACGGATTTTTATTTTATTTTAAGCATAGTCTAAATTCCGAGATGAGCTTAAAAGAATAAAATAAAATTTTGAAAAATATTACTAATTTTGTCTCTATTGTCTATATACAGTGTACACTATAAATTTGGTGTCTCCAAGCAAAATGTTGTCAGCCCACCGAATATGAAATATAATTGTGGGGCAAAATGTTGTCGGCCCACCAATTATGAAATATGATTTGTATTCTTTTTTGAAATGACATTAATAGATATATTTGCATTAAATATTTTATAACTGCTTTCTCAAAAAAAGAAAAAAAATTGTAACTATTTATTTTCTTCCTCAGCAACTTCAGCTGTTGCTTTGAAAAAGTGGGTCCGTTTGGTAGAGGAATTTAAGTAATATTATTTGTATTTTTTTGAAATACACGTGGATAAAAAAGTGTATGAAAATGTGTTTAATGTTATTTAAAAACTGAAAACCTGTTGCTAAAATACTCTACCAAACAGCCCTAAATTTTTTTAATTAGTAGTGACCAACTCAAGCTATTAAGGACATTGAAGGTAACAGCATGATTAGTGCTTGAGTTGATAAAAATACTTCCTCATCCAGGTATCCATCCAATTAAATCGGTTATACTTGAAGTTTCTGAAGAGGAATCCAGGCTATGATGGAAAGGTTTGTAGGGGAATGCATCCCTGGTTTTTCTAATTTTTTAAAATGAAATATAAGTTATGTGCATAGAATGATATGAATCATTCTAACGTTTATATAGGTTTCAATATATGGGCATTCGTTGGGAAGTGTCCTTTCCTATGATATTCTCTGTCATCAGGAGAATTTATCCTCCCCATTTCCAATGGATTGGATGTACAAAGAACATGCTAGAAACGAAGAATCATCTCCTGATGTGAACAACCAGCCTTCTTTGTGTGCCTCTTTGTCAAAGCTGGAGGATAAAGATTTCACGGTTGTTAATGAAATTGAGGACAGGGTGGATCACGTTGAGGACAAGATTACTTCACAAACAGATTTAGATGCTGAAAACGAGGAAGGAGATACTGAAGAGTCCTCAATAATCGTGGGTCCTATCACTTCAGATTTAGACGAACTTACTGCAAAGGCTATGGACTCCAAGCAACCAGGTGGTGAGAAAGATGTTGATGAATTACTTTGTGATTCTAGTGACATACTTTCTCAGAAGAGGGATGCCTTGAGTGAAACTACGAACATGGATTCTGGCATCCAGATTGAGGGTTTGGAGAAAATGACTGAGGACATGTGTGAAGATGAAGGCAATAAAAACAAAGCAATCAAATTGCTGAAGAAACAGGTGTGACTATAAAAAATGATCATTTTTCTTCATGGGTTTCTATGGAACCTTTTGTATAACATGTAATATTTGCTACTTCAGATTGATTCTTTAAAGACCAAAATAGTGGAATTGGAAAAGCAATGTGGTGGTGGAGATACAAGGTTGCATCAAGGTGACCTCCAATCTTCACATAAAATTTTGCCACTTTTTTTTGTTTATATGTCTGAGTTTTGATGTGTAAAATATACAGGAACTAAGGAGGATCTTACAACTATTCAGGAGCAACACATAGATGAGAACTGCCATTTGGGCAAGATGATGCACCAATGAATTACACCCCATATATTAAGTACACGAAGCTTGAATTTAAGGTAAAGAAGCGAGATTTCTAGATCCTTTATTGTGCAATTTCTTTGTTCCTTTTTGCATAATGGAGTACCTTGTTCTTTACTTATTCTAGTGCTTGTGGATTTTCAAAAGTAAATGCTTTCATCTCTGAAGAAGAATGAAATTGGTTCTGTTAGGTTCTAAAGATTTAGGAATTTATGTATTTAAAACTCTAATGTGTAATGTTGGCAAACCATGATAAAAATAGGTTATTTAGTTTTGTTTAGACGTGCTCAAAGTTGTATTAATTATGTAACGTTGGAACAAGCTGATGCAAGATTTAATAGTGCTTCTCGGCCTGGTTCGATTGATCGAAGCTTAGGCTCGATCAATTGAAAATCGAGTCAGATGTGTTTTTTCTACAGAATTCCAACTCAGCCCTAACTCCTAAAACGTTTAAGGTTTTATGTTTTTGCTCTAGGTATATAAGGCAAACCCTAGCCACGTTTTAGAGGTTGCTCATATTGCTGTTTTGTGTAAATCTCTTGTGAGATCTAGAGGAGTTTTCCTTTACACAAAGCTTAGAGTTTTCAAGGAGGAGATGTTATCTACACCTTGATAATCAATTCAATTGCTGCCATTGAAGTTTAAAGAAAAACAAGCGTGGCTGCTTGTACTTGCTGGAGAATCTAAGAAAGAAGGAGTTCGTGGTCTCGAAGTTTGCACGTGGTCGTATCAGTAAGTTCTATTGGTGGGTAGCAATAAGAAGTCGAGCGTGGGGTTTTGTAAGTCTTATTGTATGAACTTCGGTTCTTTCCAGATAGTAGATTCAAGTTTACCTTGAGGATAGTTAGGTCAAATCCTCTCCAGGTTTTTACTGTGTGGTTTCCTGGGTCATCATATTTTTGTGTTATTTACTTTTCTGCTGCTTTATATTTGATATGATTGTTTATTGTGATAACCTAGATTTGCATAATTTGACTATATTAATCACTTGGCTAATTAACTAGGTTAATCTGGTTGGATTAAGGGGTCTAAAAACTGTTCAGGTGGTATCAGAACATGTAGCTCTTTTGTTGTAGATCTTTTGATCTCTGAGCTGATCCTTGACTCCTGTTATCATGAATAATTTGAAGTGTCTTTCTGCTAATGTTTGTGATGATTTGAATAAAAAGGGCATTGTCGTTTCTGTTGATTTTATTGATGCCTGTGAAATTCTTCGTAGGGAATTAGTGAAATCTATGAAAATTGCTAAGAAATTCAAGGACGAGTTAAAATTAGCTAATCTTGAAAAAGATGATTTGATTGTGAGATTAGATGAGTCTAATAAAAAGAATGATTTTTTGAGAAATCAAATTTCCTCTCAAGATGAGAAGATGAAAAGCTTGGAACAAGAGTTAGTTGAATCTAAAGCTAAGTACCAAGCCTACTGATGATAACAGAAGTGTATCTGTTTCTCTTAATTCTAAAACTGAGAAAGTTTATATCCCTCATTTCCAGAGGAATAATAAAAACAAGGTTTATTTTGCTTGGTTAGACAAAGGTCAAAGTTCTGATATAGACACTGAAGTTTCTAAACCTATGTTTAAACCTACTGTTAGAGAGAATAATAAATCTGTTTTTGTACCTACTTGTCACCTTTGTGGTATTGTTGGTCATATTAGACCAAATTGTTCTTTGTTGAGGCAAGAACCAAAGCATGTGACTGGAAACACCACTAGGAATACTGATATTCCTAAATTTGTTCCTGTCTGCCATTTTTGTGGTGTCCATGGTCACATTTGTTCTAATTGTCATAAATTGAAATTTAAGCATTCTGTATGTCAATCTAGGATATGTGATGATATTTCTCCTGCCATAAGTCTAAATAAATTGTTTCATATGCTTTTGAAAAATTTAAGCTTGTTGGCTTGTGAAAGGAAATTGCAGGATTTTAGTTTTCTCAGAAGATTGGTGTAATCCCTCAAATACACTCTATTTCACATGGATTTTCATCTACAAAGCTGAAGAATCATGCTATATGGGTGAGAAAAGATTCTCTGAGGTGAGTATTGCTGACTTGTCCCTGTTTTAATTATTTCAATTGTTTGTGGACATGTCTTGTTTCTGTTTTTGGTTGTTTTGTTTTATAGGTTGTTTTTTATTTTTATTTTTTTTAAAAAAAATCCAAAAACATTGAAAATTTTCAAAAAGACAAAAATATTTTATTTTGTGTCTAATTTTTCTTTTTGAGGATTACATGAATTATGATATCTCTTTCTTGATTTAAAACATGCTTGATATTGTGGAGAAACTTAAATAGTATATGTTGTATATGTGCTAAGCTATTTCTGATTTTGTGTGAGTATATACTAGTTTGTACATGTACTCATGGGTTAATTAAGAAATTGATATTTCTTATTTGTGTACCATCTATAGTTTAGTTAAGCACTGGCATGCATTACATTTGCATTTTTAATCATTTAGCATAATGTATGCTTTTTGTTCTTGGTCATAATTTTTTTAAAACCAAAAAGATTTTTGTGTTATAGATCTTGGATTTGAAATCAAGGTTGACCACCTTATCTTTATATAACATGTTTATGTATTTTGTTTAGCTTGGATGAGCTTATTTATTGCACTTGACTAGTTGAAGTTTTGTAGTGCATGTTGTGTGGGAAAGATATTTATGGTGTTTATCATTTTGTCTTAATCTTGAAGTCACATGTTATTTGACTGTCGGACTTGATCTTTTTGAGAAAGGTATAAATAACCATCTCACTACTGTTCACTAGCCAATCATGAACACCTTAGTACATATCGTAAAATTTTGTGCTCAAGAAAGTGTAGCACATGCACAAAAAGAACATAAGGTGTAGCCTCAGTTTAATTGCTTAATGCTTAAAATTGGTGTGTACTATTAGGCTTGATGCCAAATCACATAATTAAAATTGGTGTGTACATTATCCCGGCTTTTAAATAAGTTTTTGAAAAATTAAAATTTGTGTGTACAATATGAGACAAAATTTAAGAAACTTACATGATTGCAAACTTACGATCTAGGAGATGTGGGAGTTATATGATGTAACGCTTTAGATAATAGTCTCTTTCAAATTCTATATGATGAATTTTGTAGACTTTGTGGTTAATTTCTATTCACATATCACCTCACATGTATCTTAAGCTTTTACTAGTTGCACACACTACACAAGTTACTCTTTGCTAATCTTGGTACATTATATTGTGTGTGATCTTGTTGTGGCCATCTAAGATTGAAAGTTCTATGATCTTAATGCAAAATGTGTTTAAAGTTTGAGAAATTGAAAATTCTAGAGCTTGAATGTACCCGATTTGGGAATTTTGTTCAATTGGGTAAAAATTGATGAAATTGGCTTGTTGGATTGATGTAATTGATTATTCTAATATGTTTTCTAATTTGTGTAATGATCAGTTCGTCAATTTATTTCAAAATATTTAGGTGGTTTTCAAATTTTTTGGGGGTTTTTGTTAGAAACTTTATGCTCAAGCCAATTTTGTGAATTTGAACTTATATTGAACTTAGTTTCACTGCATTAGAGCATGTATCATGACATATTTTTTTATGCATCATGTATGTTTAGGATTTACATGCATTGCATTGTTTTTTTTTTTTTTTTTTTTTTTTTTTTTTTTTTTTTTTTTTTTTTTTTTTTTTTTTTTTTTTTTTTTTTTTTTTTTTTTTTTCCNGAAGCTTAGGTTCGATCAATCGAAAATCGAGTCAGATGCGTTTTTTTTGCAGAATTCCAACTCAGCTCTAACTCCTAAAATGTTTAGGGTTTTATGTTTTTCCCTAGGTATATAAAGCAAACCCTAGCCACGTTTTAGAGGTTGCTCATATTGCTGTTTTGTGTAAATCTCTTGTGAGATCTAGATGAGTTTTTCTTTACACAAAACTTAGGGTTTTTAAGGAGAAGATGTTATCTACGCCTTGATGATCAATTCAGTTGCTGCCATTGAAACTTAAAGAAAAACAAGCATAGGTGCTTGTACTTGCTGGAGAATCCAAGAAAGAAGGAGTCTGTGGTCTCGGAGTTTGTACGTGGTCGTGTCAGTAAGTTCTACTGGCGGGTATGAATAAGAAGTTGAGTGTGGGGGCTTGTAAATCTTATTGTATGAACTTTGATTCTTTCAAGATAGTGGATTCAAGTTTACCTTGAGGATAGTGTTGGAATTATACTTAAAAAGTAATAACTCAAGAGAAACAAATATAATACATCTATCAATTAACAATTATATCATGTGCATATGCAATAAAAATCAACAATAAGATGTGAGAAATTTACATACTAGATTATGTTATTCAAGGACCTCACAAGCAATCAGGATGCTCTCCCCAGCTGGTCAGGATTAACAAGGGCTTTATTTTCTCTTTCACACCCCCTTGCAAGTGTGGCCTTGACAATATTTATAATATTCAGAAAGGACATGACCAGCCATAAAATCCTTCCTATCGTAATAACACTTCATGTAACAGAAATGTTACATTTGTTAATAAACAACTTTATTAATTAGATTCATTAATGAAGAAGTTTATTAATGTGTTATTACTTTTGTAACTCCATGCTAATACATGGATACATCTATCGTTCATATCCAGAACTACTATAATGACAACACCTTTAATAGGAGTTCAAGTTACTGGTATTGACACGATAGATTTATTAAAGCCAACACTCAACGTGCATGAATCTCTTTATGGAAGGACTTCCGAGATTATTATGCACTAACCATCGAAAGACTAGCCCTTATTGTCTTCCATAGTCTGAGCAATTTTAACTTGCACCTCCTTTCCATCATGGTCCAACAATGTACCTATCAGAATAGGCTACATCATGATGGATATGGTCAAGTCAAGGACTACAATGAATGAATTCATAATCTTAGTCTACTAAATCAAGTAGACCTATTTCAATATATCAATATCTTACATCATAAAAAATATTGCATAATTTCATAAGAGACTGAACATTTATTTGTTAATAATAAAGGCATATATATATATATATATATTATGTTGGGTCACATTATTCTAACAGATAGCTAGGTCAAATCCTCCCCAGGTTTTTATCATGTGGTTTTCTGGGTCATCATATTTTTTTGTTATTTATTTTTTCGCTGCTTTATAGTTGATATAATTGTTTGATTGTGATAACCTAGATTTGCATAATTTTACTAAGTTAATCACTTGGCTAATTAACTAGGTTAATCTGGTTGGGTTAAAGGGTCTAAAAACTGTTTAGGTTCTATGTTTAGTTGCAAATAAGATCTGCTCATATTTTGGAATGGGTATATTTTCTCATATGACTAAAATCTTTTACATCAGGTTGACACATTCTTTGCAGTTGGATCACCTATTGGAGTATTCCTCGCCCTCCGAAATATTCCTATTGGCATTGGTAAGAGTTAATATGCATATGGATTTAAGACCCTGTATGTGTATGGGTGCATGAATATCCTTTTTACTAAGAATGTTGATATCTCTCTGAAATCTTCCGAAGTTCTTAAATGGTTATAATTATCTTATGATTAATTAGTCTAGATATTTAGTTCGTACTGATAGTATAACTTTCTTTTCTAGTACGAGCTAAAGTGTTTAACATCATGTGTTTATACTTCCATGTAAAATTTCTGCTTTTTTAGAGACTAAAATGTAACTGAACTTGATGCTCAAAGTTTCTAATCAATGTTCATTCAAATACTTATTTGTGGACAAGAGCTTCCGTATTTCTTAATATTGAGTTGGGCTTTGACTATTTTTTTACTTTATTTAAATGTAATCTACCTGATAAATATGCAGAGGTCTGTGCGGAAAGTTAGTTATATATAAATGAGTTTGTGATTTATGTTCTCCTAGTAATGGGCATAGGTTTGTTCAGGATTTGGTGAATTTTGGTAGGTATCAGTCTTTTCTCTTGGGGTTGCTAATTTGCTTTGTAGCTTTGGGCTGTGTCTTTTTCTTTAGTTTTGAATTTCTGTCACTCTTTTATAAAATTAGGTAGTTTCAGATACGTGTTCCAGATTTAATGACTTGCTTTTCGTCTTCATCTCAGGAAAAGGAAAGGAATATAGGAAGATGCCAGCCTGTCGGCAAATGTTTAACATTTTTCACCCGTTTGATCCTATGGCATACAGGTCAGTCATAGTTCCTCTATTACATTGATGTTTCTCGTTTTTGTTTTGATTTCATTTGCTTAGTAGACATTGTATTTTGTTAGAATTGGGAGTATGAAGGGCCGGATGTGGTTTCAACCAGCTAGTTTTTCTTTCCTCTTCTTGATTTTGTTGGTGGATTGATTTCTGTGTGCTAGTTTCTGGTTCCATTTTTATTGATTTATTCATCATTATTTGATTCCTCTTGCATACTTAGATGTGTACTTGAGTTGCAACTTGCAACCTTCCAATGAACTTATTTGGTAAGTACTTTTAATTAGATCTGCGTAAAAGATGTAGTGTTGATGGCCAGAGAGGAGAGAATATAAAAAGATTGTGTGAGCTTAACTCCAGAGTGGCTGCCTTCTCTTTTATATATCACTAGTCGCAGACCCACGCGATGCGTGGGAATATATATTTTGTAATATGATACAATTCATAATTTATTCTCTAAAATTTATTGAAGATAGTTTTCTCCTAAAAACTTGAACTATTTCTAAAATTATTTTCCAACTCTCTATCTCTACAAATATATCATTATATTATTTTGGTTTTTATTTTATTTTATTTTAATTTTTTTAATTTTATAGATATGATATTTGAAAACCAATAATGGAGGGACATGCCAACACAACATTAGATTTCTATTTTTCTTCCCATGATGAGATTGTATTATATTTTAATTCTTCTAAATTTTGAGGTGCAACCTTCGTACCAGTTGCTAAATCCTTCATTCCCAAAAGTGATGTCTAGTTAGTTGCCAACAAAAAAGAATAAGACCACAGAAAAAAAAAAAAAGAAAAAGAAGAAGAAGGAAAGTGAAGTTTTATAGGTTAGAGTCATCACGTACAAAAACTTATTTACAATAAGGTATATAAATAAAATACATATTAAACAAACCTTACTTCAGCAAAATGATCAAATTTAATAGATCCTCACTTATATCAATTTCCATCAAAGACCACAAAATTGTCAAATAGTAATATGCCATTGATTCCACCCATGTCTACTACAGACATTTATCAATGTGTCCCTATACAAATCACTCAATTATTATTGTTTTGAATTCCCATAGAAAATCAAAATAGAGTGTATACGAATTGTAAACTTGCTAACTCGGCCAATTGTTCTTACCTCGGAGAAGATGTCTATTAACATTCCAAGTTATGAATTTCAAATGGCTACAGGAAGTTATCAGATTGTATCAGTTGCTATGCCCAAAAATAGCAATTGCTTCTGCCTTTATTGGAACACATCAACTATATCATATTGTGTTTAATAAGGAAAAAAAATAGTAAAATCCAAAAGAAATAGTATTGTTAAGATTTGTCTAAAACTCATGTATATAGTATTCTAGATATTCAAAAAAGAAAATCAAGTTGTTGAAAAAATAGCATAATTGAAAATCTAAAACTAAAAATCCAATTATTGTTCATGTACACAGTATTAAAGATAGGTATTCAAAAATCAAGAACCAATTAATTTTTCTATCCTCACAACAGTTAGAATAAAGCTAGGTACTAATGGAATTTAAAAATAACTTAATTCTTTGAATTTCCTCACTCCTAAAATACCAAAAAATTTCTCATAAGCTAAATAATCCCCAAAGTTATTCGTCAACCAAACAGGCCAACTTAGGTCCCAAACACAAAAATTCTAGCCACAATACAACAATCTACTTAAGCTGATGTACTTTGAAGAATTAGAGTTTCCTTTAAAATATTAAGATAAAAAAAAAATTTAAACTATTACATCCCAAGTTCCATACAAAAAAAAAAAAAAAAAAAAAATTAAGATTCAAACTTTACTCTCTTTTCTTTTCCATTTTCCCACAATTTCTGGGACACCAAATAGTCAAATTAAACAATAAAAAACAAATTATTAGTATAAGGAAATGAAATCTAATATAGCTGTGTATTGAACCATAAAAAGCAAATTATCAAGCACCACCAAGAAAAGCAACGATTTTATTCCTCTTTCCTTCAAAATATTCTAAGAAAAGAATGGTTACCAATTGATTAGTATGACCTTTAATAGATTAAAAAGCCTCCAATGATTGCGAGTCTTGATCATTGACATCTGTCGAAGAATTAACAAACAAAACAGAGATAAAAATGAAATCTAATATAGCTGTGTATTGAACCATAAAAAGCAAATTATCAAGCACCACCCAAGAAAAGCAACGATTTTATTCCTCTTTCCTTCAAAATATTCTAAGAAAAGAATGGTTACCAATTGATTAGTATGACCTTTAATAGATTAAAAAGCCTCCAATGATTGCGAGTCTTGATCATTGACATCTGTCGAAGAATTAACAAACAAAACAGAGATAAAAATGAAATTTAATTTAGCATATAAGACGATGGGAAAAAGAGAACAATAACAATTTCTCTTTGATGAAAATGAATAAAACTCTTACTATAAAACAAAGACCAAAATAAAAACATCACATTGAACAAACATATTGAGAGTAACATTCCTACAGTCTAGAGAATGGCAACCATAAAACAATTTATAACAAACATGGTCAAATGCCCAACTCAAATAATTAAAAATATATATATATATATATTTTAATAGTTTTAAGACCATGAAAACTCAATCTCGTTCATAATGAAAACTCAAAATTGAACTACGTTTTTTTTTTCTCCTAATAATGAGATGGGAATAAAAAAAGAAAAAAAAAAGAATAATACAAATAGCAAAACTCATTTTCAGTTTATACCCTTTGGACTTGGGCTACCAATGTTCACCTCTCATCTGCTTTAGTTTCGTTTGCAAGCTCTAGAGTCATTATTTATCTCTTGCGCTCACTTGATTGGGTTTTGGTAGACGAACTTGAGCCATGACCAAAAGAACGGAAAAAACACTCAAGAAACTATCGCATTGAAGGCCATACCAATCAATTTGTAAACAGAGAACAATTGAAAATTTATAGAAAAAAAAATGAGACGTGAGGAGGTTGCAATCTATTGGTGACTATAAAAATTCCATATAATAGCGGCATCTCAAGAGTCTGGGTTAATGGAAAGACACATGATAGATGTAGAGATAAAGTATTAGTGATTATAAGAATTCCATATAATAGCGGCATTTCAAGAGTCTGGGTTAATGGAGAGACACACGGTAGATATGGAGATAAAGTATTGGCGACTATAAGAATTCCATATAATAGCAACATCTCAAGAGTATGGGTTATGGGTTAATGGAGAGACACGTGATAGATATGGAGATAAAGTAACACCAGAATTTAAAAAGAGACTTAATAAATGGCAATCGATAAAACAAAAAATAAAATAATAAAAGAAAAAAAAAATGATGACATGGTGCTGACGTGGCTTAACTGCAGCGTAGCAATATTAAACGCTACGCTTCAGCTTTTAGTAATATATAGATTTATGAAGTAAAATTTCAAGTTTTCTCATGTTGAATATTAACAAAAGAAAAGAGAAAATGGTGCATGTAAGGCATTGCTTACTTTTAAGGGAAAATGATGTAAGCAAGACATATATAAGTGTGCTATTTAAGAAATTTTAACTCGACTGCTGGAAATGGAGAAGGGCCCCTTTTCCTCCTTCACTCTCTTGCTCTTTCTACAAACTGATACAAACGCACGCACACCTACCCCTTTTCTACTTTGCACAAACATACACATCAAACCATGGTGGTATAAATCAGCTATAAGTTTTGTTGTAGTTGTTACCATTTTTCCCTTTTATATTATTTATTTGAATTTGGTAATCTATGGCAACATTACAACACATTAAAGAATATTTTTTGAAATTTCTTACAGAATAGAACCACTTGTCTGCAAAGAATACACCAATAAACGGCCCGTTCTTATACCTTACCACAAGGGTGGAAGGCGGTTGCATATTGGATTCCAGGTACGGCTCTTTAACAACACATAAATGCGGATTAAAGCCTCGTTCTCTCCCTGTTTTTAATATGCTCATGGTCTGTGGTGTAGGAATTTACTGAAGATTTGGCAACTCGTTCTCATGCAATCATGGATCATCTACACTCCATAAGGGTGGGCTCTATTAACTGTTCCAAAGTTAATATATCTCTCTAATTTCTTACATGCAAGAGTTTTATTTTTCAGATATAGAACTTAAAGAATGAGTCTAATATGCAAGTTCTGTGTCATAATTGGCATGTGATTCCATTCTTCTTTGAGAGTTCTCGACGCAGAATGGATTTTCATGAATAATAAATAAAAGGGAAAAAAAAAATCCTAGACTTCACCATCTAAGGGTGCTTAGAATCACCACCAACTTGTAGAGAAAACTCTAACTCAAATTTATTTATTTACTTATTCAAATTGAACTGTCTCAAACTATTCTTGGAGTCTCTTTTTAATAGGCTTCAAGGCTTGCATCACATTACAATTACATCCCATGAAATCCTCAACAAAATTAAAGCCAAATTTTGGATGTGTTTGGATATCGTTTATTTTGCTGATACTGAAAACTTATTGCTGAAAGTACTGTAGATAAAAGTAAAAGTTAGTTGAAATAGTACAATGGGGCTTATAAATATTACCAAAAAGTGTAGTGGAAGTTATGAATAGTAGCAAAAATAAGCTGAATAGTAAAATAATTTTAATTTTTAATTAGTTCCCAAACGCACACTTAAAATTCAAAATTCAAAAATGAATTCTTGTATCTTAAATAAGAAAATATTTGTAATAAATAAATGTTAGAATTATGGTTAAATGATTAAATTAACCATTTTTTAACATCTTAAGCTTTTGGGGAATTAGTAATTCAACATGGTATTAGAAAAGGAGGTCCTAAGTTTGATCGTTGTCTCCACTGTACCTCCCATTTAAAATTTTAAAAATCCTGTATGTTGGGTCCCATTTATCAAGGGGGATTCTAAGCCCACATGTGAGGGGGAGTATTAGTATTATGATTAAATTTATCATTTCCTAATAGTTTAAGCTTTTAGGAGAATTGGTAATTTGACAATAAACTTCGAATAAATTTGATTGTGCTCTCTACATCACTTCTTTTTAATAGGGTCACTGGATCTTTACACACATTCTTTAACTTCTTTTCTAAGCTTTATGTTAGCCTCGAGTTTTAATTTCAAATGCGTAGTAACATTACATTCTGAAGAGCTGTAAGATAATATAACTTCCTTGATTACAAATTAATAGTGGAAGATAAAGAATATTGTAGTAGATTTGTGGCTATGGTTTGGAGATGCTCCCTTCTGCTTCAAAATTTTTTGCTAACATCTTAATTGTCGTCTGAAACTTTGGTTTTATTTCTCTTGGTGATTGATCAGCACCTGCCTTTTGATCAAGTTTTCTATCCTTTGTGCCTGCTTTGAGCAAGCAGATTTTAGGTGATCATATGGTTTCTCTTTAGACATATTACTAGGTTAAAATTACAGTTTAGGGTGCATTAAGGAAATAGGTTAAATGGTTCTTGTACATGAAGTTGGCAGGGAGGAGTAAGAAAAGGGCTCATAAAGGAGCTGACAACATTTTGAGTGGGGCTTCAAAAAGAATCTAGATATGGAAAGCCTTGGGTGGGGGAAGGTTGCTTTGGTTTAACCTTCCCTTTTGCATTTTTCTTTTTCTTTTTAATATCAATAACTGGGATTATAATTCCCAACTTATTAGTGGGGAATCAAATGTCTCTTTGAAGATATATGGGCATTCGTTGGGAAGTGTCCTTTCCTATGATATTCTCTGTCATCAGGAGAATTTATCCTCCCCATTTCCAATGTATTGGATGTACAAAGAACATGCTAGAAATGAAGAATCATCTCCTGATGTGAACAACCAGTCTTCTCCGTGTGACTATTTGACAAAGCTGGAGGATAAAGATTTCACGGTTGTTAATGAAACTGAGGACAGGGTGGATCACTTTGAGGACAAGATTACTTCACAAAAAGATTTAGTTGCTGAAAACGAGGAAGGAGATGTTGAAGATTCCTCAATAATTGTGGGTCCTATCACTTCAGATTTAGATGAACTTACTGCAAAGGCTATGGACTCCAAGCAACCAGGTGGTGAGAAAGATGTTGATGAATTACTTTGTGATTCTAGTGACATTGTCCAAGTACACAAGTCTTGAACCGTTTACTTCCTAAACCAATATATATATATATATATATAAATTAAAGTTAAGGACTTTGTAGTAAATGAAGTGAGTCTAAGCAAGAATTCTATCATATATTCAATCCAACTACAGCTAATAAAAAAAAAAAAAGCCAATTCAATAACAGATTGATCATAATTCTAATAATTCATTTATGCCCTAAAATAGTGGATTCAACTCGAAGTAAATTTCGAAAAAAATTGAGAATTTTTTAGGGTTTTCAATTTTTTTTTTTTTTTTTTGGGCATGGAATTGAAGAAGAAGAATTGGGTCGAGTATTTACCTGGTGGAGGATGGGGAAATCGGGTTGGGTGATGTGGCCAAGAGAAACAGATCCGAGAGTCGGGTTGTAAAACTATTTATATGATCAATTTTTATTAGTTTTTATCTGATAAAACTATTATCAATTTATAAAATAGTTTGTGTTTTTAGCATTTTCCAATGTTTAAATCCCATCTACACAAAAAATAGAATAAAATAAAATAATCGGTATTTTAGCCTAATAATAAGAGTAACCGTGATGAAGTTGATCTCTATAAATGTATCTTTTACTATTTTTATTTTTCTTAATAAAGGTAGATATTCCCAAAATAGAGAAAACAATTTATTCATAACTACAATTACCACTCACCCTTAATCTCTTGTGCCCAATAAATAATTTAATAAAAAAAAAACTATTGCGGAGATTAAAAAGTAAAAACCCAACAATTGCTTTTTAATGTTTTAAGTAAAATATATAATAAAAAAATGTTTTTTTTCTCATAAATTAAATGTACGAAAATTGAAAACAAACGGCGAGCACGAAGTTTGCGTTTTCCAGTATAAGGGACTGATTGGAAGCTGAGTTGGCAAAATCCTTTGACAAAAAGCAATAGAATTTTTCATAGCACTTAGGCCTTAGCTTACGGGAATCAATCATGAAGCATAGAATGAGTTACGTGGATAACCAGAAAACGACAACGTCCAACAGAGGCTTCCAGAGAAACTGAGAAAGCGTCCAATTATATGTCTCCTCTCTTTCTATAAAGTAAAAATGCCAAGTATTCCAAATCCCATAAACTAATAAACTCCACAAACAACAAAAGCTCTGATTGTCACTCACTCTTCGATTCGAAAATGGCAAGCCCAGCAGAAGCAGAAGCAGAAGCAGTAGCAGAAAAGCAACTGATGGTGGTAGCTATCGATGACAGCGAGCACAGCACCTACGCTTTGGAGTGGACTCTGCATCACTTCTTCACTAAACATAGAAGAATGAAATTGGTTCTATGTTTAGTTGCAAATCAGATCTGCTCATATTTTGGAAAGGGTATATTTTCTCATATGACTAAAATCTTTTACATCAGGTTGACACATTCTTTGCAGTTGGATCGCCTCTTGGAGTATTCCTCACCCTTCGTAATATTCGTATTGGCATTGGTAAGAGTTTTTTTTTTTTTTGAGAGTGAAACAGATGCCATTCATTCATTTAAATTGAGAGAGTCACAGTACATGGCTTCAACTGCAGGGAGAGGATCTTCCTCAAGCCAAACAACCTCCTCGTCTATTTGCCTAACATATTTAGCCAACGCATGGGCCACGGTGTTTGCACTACGTTTTACACAGCTAACCTCCAACCTACGAAGACTAGCAGCAACACACTTTATATCCTCATATACATGACCCAGACGAGACATATTTGGCTGAAGAGAATTAATAGACTTCATGACTGTGCTGTTGTCTCCTTCAAGAACCAGCTCCGTGAACCCCGCTTCTACGGCGAACTCCATTGCTCTCCGGCAAGCCAACACCTCCGCTTCCTCACTATTGTATCCATGAAAAAAATTGGGGGTTCTCCAAAATATTATCTAATTCGTTTTAACAATTTTGCTATGAAGAGAGGCGGTAGGGTGTTAAATAATTTTTAGATAAAATGGAAACTTTATTTTATTATTATCATCAATCATAAGATGTAGTGTACAGAGTTGCAAGAGCATAATTGTTTATGAAAAAAGAAAATAGAGGTGTGAATGCATTGGAATAGGTTGGATTTTGCATTGTGTTTTTTTAAAAGCCAACAATTTCACATGTTGAGAAATGTTCAACTCAACCTGATTCATAGGGAAAAAGTAGGGTTGGGTCGGGTTGTTGGAACCATTTTGTCAGGCCTAATAAAAAATTTTGGTTTCCATTCACCAATTTAAACCCATTTTTTTAATAAATAATTTAAATTTCATCTAAAATAAATCTCAAAATACTAAGATAGTCCGAACTAACAAATTTAAAGTAAGTTATAAAGTCTAAAATAAATTAAAATTTTTTGATAGGTATATAAAATCTAAAATAAATTAAATTAAAGAGTTTATACATATATATTTTTTAAAAGTATTAATTAATAGTGGGGTTCGATCGGGTTATTTGGATTGAAATTTTGGTCAACTTTTCAACCCCATCAAATTCAAGTTTCAAATATATAAGGACTCAACCAAACCCTTCAACCCACAAAAACAAACCCTGATGTTGGTTTGGATCAAGTTCATCAAGTTGTTAAAGAAGAATAAACAAAAGAACTATAAAACTCAAAAACAATAGAAAAACATTCACACGGATGTTAATGGTTTACACAAGCTAAATTACCTACAAATTACAATCCACGGTTGAACTAGTGACAATTTTCCAACAAACTGCCACAAAAGCATCTTGAAGTTCAAACTTTTACATTTATTAGAGAAAAATAGGAAACAAAGTCTTGAGTATTAATTTATTGAACAACAACAAGAATACCCAAACAATACTTAGAATTAGAGCTCCAAACAAAACAAAATCCTTTTGAAGCAAACAAGGCAAACTCATAATCTTCAGCATCATTCTGCCAAGAGTAAACCAAAAAAAAAAAAAAAAAAAAAAAAGAAAAGAAAAGAAAGATATGGCTTATTAAAATTGACAAATTCATGTTCCACACCACAAATAATAAGACATCATAGCCAAACCAAATCTAAAAAACCTCTGTACATACAATTGAAAATCACAAGCAAAATTAGGATTATTGACATGCATGGAGGACAAATAATGAAAAAACCCAGAAAAAGTCAGCGTTACATAAGTCACAATCTTGTATCTTCCAATCACACATCATTCATAGAGGGCTTTCCTTGAACATATGGTGGGCATTACTCACATACAGAACACGCCTACAAACACACATTCACACATGCATACACACCAAAATACATATTAAAAATAGTATTTTTGACACAGGTTCCAGAAGCTAATTCATTCTATTTCAAAGAATTTGAGGTGTTTATCAGTTTATGTGAAGATGGTAACTAAATCAAACTCCAAGCAATCAAGCAATAGCAAGCATTGTTGGGCACAAACATGGTTACTTATTTATCATGTCAGAAACCGTTAGTTTCAAAAACTTAAGCTATTACAAAGTGGATAAATAATATAAGTCAACCATCCATAAATTTGTTAGTGAAATAACTTAGATGAAGCAAAGCTTTTTTTTTGGGGGGGGGGTTAGATGAAAGATAAAATTAACTAAATGCGATAACCATTCATGAAAAAAGATAAAAAGAAGAAGAAAAACAGAGAGAATTGAGAAGCTACCTTCATGAAACATTCCCAAATTACTACCAGATTTAGATCTTTGGATGCACCGCAACACTGAATAACAATGTGAGCACTTAAGAGTTAAAACATCCTATTATCAAGGGAAAAAGAATAAAAGTAAAATAATAAAAAGAAGAAGCTATTATTGCTCAATGTATTTCACGATGACTAGTTCTCAAATTATATAAGAAGCAAAGTATGCACTTGGAAGTTTGAAACACAAATATTGATATATAAACAAATCACAAGCTAACATGTGGCTTACTAAAACAAACAATACGTTGTCCAAACCACAAATAAGACATCACAACCAAACCAAATCTAAGAAACCTCTATACATAGAATCGAAAATTATATGCAAGCTTAGAATAGATTGCTTATTTATAATGTCAAAAACCATTCATTCAAAGAAATAGCTTAAATGATAAAATGAATGCAACCATTCATTTAAAGGTTAAAAGTGGAAGAAAAAATAGATAGAATTGAGAAGCTACCTTTGTGAAACATTCTGTATTACTTCCAGATGTACCTCTTTGGGATGTGTTGCACCTTTAGAATATCCACGTTGCGAATGCGGTTTTTAAGTTCCCTTGAGGCAGATGTCAAATCCAGTTGTTGGAGATTTTGAAGGTATTCAATGCCCATGGGCACTATCTTTAACTCCATGCAACTGTCAATCCATAGGGATTTCAGATTTGGCATCACCTCCTTTTCTATTATTATCTCATCCAATTGAGGGAAATTACAAATCCACAACACTGTAAGCTTAAGAAAGCCTGTACCAAAACGTAGCTGTTTTCCAACATAGGCATTAGTAAGTTTAAGACGTCCCAGATGGGGCAAAGCAGCGATGTGAGGGAGTAGATCTTCTTCCAGTCTCGACCAATGCAAATACAAATATGTGAGGCTTTGAAGTGAACAAAACCACTGTGGCACCTTTTCCAGTTTTCTAGTCAAAAGAAGCTTTTGAAGGTTGGGAGGAGGAGACGAGAGTGCATCCATTTGGAGAGTTTCCTCCTCATTAGTTACCTTGATAGACAAGATCCTAAGAAGTCTCATGTTTTGAATTGAGATGCATAAGTCCGTCTCATCTGCTGCTTTCACATTTGAAATAACAATTGTGGTCAGTTGAGTCATGCTTCGAATTTGTAATAACAAGTCATTGTTTGCTTCAATAGAACACACAGCTTGCAAATTCTTTAAATGTACAATATTTGATGGTGTCTGTGTTGCTATATAATAATTGAAGTCATTCCAATTTCCAGTGAATTGAAACATAAATAGGTATCACAAGTTTTGCAACTTTCCTATTCCATGAGGAAGGGTCTCTATTTGTGTGCCAAAGATGTCTAAGGTTTGAAGATTAAGGAGCCTCCCTATGGAATTTGGGAGCTTCTTAAGTAAAGTTCTCCTTAAATTCAAATATCTTAAGTTGAATAATTTGAATACTTCATCAGGCAATTCATCAATGGGGGCATCCTCCAAATCTAGAACCCTTAACAATTTACTTCCTGAAGGCAATGATTTTAGTGTCTTGTCAAAAACAAGAAAACAACGAAGCTTTGACATAATTGTACATGATTTGAGTTCTTTATTGGTTTTGTGAATTGAAATGCGGCGTGCTTTGCATTCTTCCATTTCTTCTCTTCCATCATGTACAACACCAAACTTCTCTCTCTCTGATATTGATAAAGCAAGCTCCCGCAGAAGATCATGCATTTTGAATCTCCTTGGCCTTCTAAATTCATTCCTCTCTACAACTTGAAGCATGCTTCGTAAAATGAGTTCTAATAGATAGCTCTCTGCTACTTCCTCTGGCATGTACCTTTTATCTTGTTCTACAAATCCTTCTGCCATCCATAGCTTAATGAGCCTTTTTCTTCGAATCTCATGATCTTCTGGGAAAAGAGAGCAATATAAGAAACAATGCTTCAACTGATATGGTAAATCGTTGAAACTAAACATCAAAATGCTCTCCACTGCTTCTAGCTTAGGATTTTTACTTAGACTCCAATTCAAGTTGTTGTGAATTTCGTTCCACTGAGACATATTCTTGNTCTAGCTTTAGTCACCAAGTTATTTTTATGCTCCCTTTCTTCGAGTTGTATCACATCCAAAGAGAAAGAGGATGCCATGCTTTGACTTCTTGCTTGCCAGTCCTAGGAGACCCGTGCACACACACACACAAAAAGAAGAAGAAGAAGAAGAATAGAGGTAAGAAACATAATGCATGAAAGTATTCTAATTCTCAAAAAGTGTACCAGACCACCAGTACGTCAGTTAAGTTGAAGAATGATTTTGTTTTTGGGGAATAAGTGGTGTAGATACAATGATTTTTGTATTTATTTAAATTAAACAATGATCATTGTATTTATCTAAATTAAACGGAGAAATATTAATTTCTATTTGTCGCTGGCAACATTTTCATTTTTTTTTTAAACAGAACATTTCAATTATTAAAATATCATCGTTTCCATATGGTTTGTATTTATGACACCAGATGTCTAATATCTCTGGTCAACGCTAGAAGGATGCGATTCGTGAACTTAAAAAAAAAAAAAAAAAAAAAAAAAAAAAAAGGATGTGTACATTAATCTTTACATTAGAATTTTTTTTTTTTTTTTTTTATTGTATAATAATGGCAAGGGAAGGCAAGGTACCAATAAATGTTTATAAAGATTTATGGAGTAAGATTCTCAAAAAAAAAAAATAATAATAATAATTTAAGGACTAAAATGATATAACGATAATTTGATAAAAGAATAAAAAATTATATAATTTATGGGCCAAAATTTTGACTTTATTTTTATTTCTTTAGAAAACAAAATAATTGAGTCTTTCTAAAATATCATTCTTATCTTATTACAAAAATTAAAACTATTAAACAAATTATTACATGATAATAATTACATTTATTCTCAGGTAAAGACAGTAAAAGACATCAACAAAAATATAAATTTTCACATATTAAACTTGTTCAAGTGACAATTAAATCATTAATAAGAGATGAATTTTAACAAATTTGGTTTTTTTTTTTTTTTTTTTTAAGAAAAATTTAACACATTTGTTTGATTTGCCATGTTTAAGAGATGCTTTACAATTTACATTTCAATTTTCCTTGATCTATTATTTCTATATTAATAAACCATAGAGTCATGTTTCCATAAGGGACCAATTTATTTTAATTGTTTTGAATCTTCTTATTCTTAAACAAAAGTCTCATGTCCTACTCTAGTGTTTCACTTTATAGTTTATACTTCATCAATTATAATATGTAATGTGTTTGATTTTTTATTTTTAAAACAATTTGCTTTGGTTACTTAAAAATGAGAGGGGAAAAAAACCGTGTTATAGTATGTAATTGGTGGAATATAAAATAGAACACCCAAAACATGACTGAGGGTTTTTGTTCCTCTTTATCATTAATTGATCAAACAATTTGGCTTTTTTTTTCTTTTTTTTTTTCTTTTTTTTCAAACCGATAAGTTTCATTGATAATAAAAGCATTTCAATTGGCAATTTAAACCAAATACAGTTAGACAATACGTGACCAACGAGAGAGAATAGAAAATATTAATACATAAAATGAAGTGATTCCACCAACTAAAAAGATATAAAACCCTTATTTAATTCCTCATGAAATAGCCCCACAAGGCCACACTTACACATTATATTTTACTAATAAAAGGACAAACTAATTGATTAAAAGCAAAACAATTAGAAATTCAAACTCCCATAAAAAAGTTCAAAATTCAAACTAACCCAACCTCATCCTCATGTTGGGGTGTCCATGAAAACTGGAGAACCCAACAAAATCGACCAACTCGACCAGAACCAACCCATCACGGCCAGATCTGACACCTTCAATAGTCGATGATGGGTTTCCACCCTTAGAAAACAACTCTAGTGAGTCGTGTGGCGGGTTTCATCCTCAAAAACCCGAGCCACCCAACCTGCCCGACAAAAACTCAAAGAAGGCCGAAAATAACCTAGATCTGGCTACGATCTAGCACTCCTTAGCTCCAAACTGGCCACGTTTTGCCTTCCTTTACTCAGACTCGCTCAAATCCAGCAAAAATCTACTCTTTTCCTCACTCAGATATGCTTAAATTCGACGATATTTGGTTGGATCTAGCTCATATCTACTCAAATTCAGCCAAAACTTCGGTAAGCTCGACTCTAACTCTGTTGATATTCTTAAATCTTGGCCAGATTTCCATAGATTTGAAGGAATATTGGCCAAACTTTGTTAGATCCGGCTAGATCTGACAAGATCTGGCCAGATTTTGGCCAAAATCTAGCAATATCGGAAAAATCGAAACCGACTGATTCACACCCAAAAACCGATATGACTCGACCTGGATGATCTGAAACTTCATTCGGGTCGGTAGCGGGTTGAAATTTTCCCCACTCGATAATGTCAGGTCGAGTCTGGGTTGGGCACAAACCCAACCCGACCCGACTCGTGAACAGCCCTAACCTCATGAAGTGTGATCTCAATAATTAATAAAGAACTAGTCACGAACTCGTTCCTTGTGCGAGATAATATTTTTAGGATAGTCCCATTAAATTTATTTTTTGCAATTTGGACTAATTTAATAAATAGTAATGTATTTTATAATCATATTTTCATTTATTATAGGAACAATCACAAATGTAATATATAAAATTTTTGTTGTAACAAAATGAAAACAATACAATTTTTCTCAAGAATTCAAAAGGTAGTAAAAATAATAATTTTTTTAATAAAAATTATTTATAACTTTTTTTGTATCAATGAAAAATATATAAAATTTGAAAATTATTATTTTTTATTTTTAAACAAACTTTTTCAAATCCAATTGTATCTACCGTACAATCTAAAACACCAAAAAATGTATTAAAAAAAATCAATAAAAACTACAATTCAAAAAAAGAAAAGGAAAAATAAAAATCGCATCAAAGTTAAACTTCTTCTTCCGAATATGTAAAAAATTGTAAATGTGATGTGATCAAGCCAAATATCCAATGCATAATCAAATTCAAAATTTTTAATAAGGTTTTGAAGTGACGCAATAGAAATATGTCAGTATTCCTAAGAAAAATGAGTTGGTTATAACTTTATATATAATGATTGTAACCAAGAGTACAAAGAGGAAAATTTTAGAGATTTAAAAAAAAAAAAAGTATTGTGTTATTATTATCATAATCTAATCTAACATCTAATCCAACATATGAAAAATGAATAGATAAATAAATAATTTTAAACACAAAATTGACTTTTCTTTCTTAAAAATCTCAAATAATACACAAATGAGATAAGGAAACGAGCAATACAAAATATTCGTAAATGCTTAAAACAATTACTCAAGTATCTAAAAATATCATATAATAAAGACATAATAATTTGCTGTTAATTTGTTAAACAAAATATTTACAAAAAGTGAAAGGAAATTGCACAAATACCATTTTCTTCAATTGCATTAATTGTTCTTCATCGTATTGCCCAGATTATCTTGCTGTTTTCCAAATAAACTAAAACCTAACAACAACACAAAATATTGACATATTATAATATGATTTTTCTCAAAATTTGGTCAACAACATTAAGACTATTTTGTGTTGTAAATTAAATGATAAAAAAAATAGGAGTACAAACTTCATAAAAAAATCCAACAAAAAATGTGTGTGTGTGAGAGAGAGAGAGAGAGCGAGAAATAACCTTTTTGTGTAGGAAAAATATGCATAAAATGGGAGAGAGTGACAAATTTATACTAAAAGAATGAGAATAAGAAGAACCAAAATAAAAGAATATAAAGGGGCAAACTTATATATAAAGTTAAAATTGTCTAAGAGGAATATGTATAGACAATACTTAGTTATAACATCTAAAATTAAAGTTGGTGAATATATAATGTTAAAACCGCCTAAAATGAATTTGTAAAGTCAATGTAATTATATGTTTAATATTGTCAAAAAAAATTAAAGGTAAAAAATAAATATGGAAAACAATAATAGCGTGCATGATGAGGTGGCTTAACAGGAGCGTATCAATAATAAATACTACGTTTTAGCTTTTAGATATATATATATATATATATGAATATATAATATAGACATAAGTAGAATTGAACTACAATTTACAATATTCAAATTAATAAAATAAAAAATAAAAATTTCAACTCCAACCTCCAGTCCTAAGTACACTACTCGAAATTGATACCCAAGATTTACACCATCTGATATTCAACTTGAAGATAGATGTAGGAACCTAGGAGATCCAAAAGAACAAATCATCAAATATAGAAACAAATGCTAATAGAATAAACTCACTTGAAAATTAAACTTGAATATTTAAAATATGCAAATACAGTGGTGAAAAATGAGAAATATTTAAAGAATAAACTTACTTGAATATTTTCTTCAGAAGAATTGTGTACTTCGAGAGCTTACAAGGGGAGTTTACAATTGAAGGTGATAAAGAATAACAAATAGGGAGAATTGCAAATGAGAAATAATATCAAGATGGTTTTTCTCCGCTCTGTTTTTCACTTGAGAATGAATGGCCTTTTTTTTTCTTCTCAGCAAA
Organism: Quercus suber; assembly: GCF_002906115.3. NCBI lineage: Eukaryota > Viridiplantae > Streptophyta > Magnoliopsida > Fagales > Fagaceae > Quercus > Quercus suber. Next base: position 61,315 of record NW_027069821.1, read on the forward strand.
CAGAGAATGAGTAGCCTATGACAGACCTGAAGTAGCCTTTTGTCGACCACTTTCTTCTTCTTTTGTTTTCACTCGGCTTTTTCCCTCTTGTAATTTTATTTCCCAAATGGATTTTCATGGAATGAAGAATCTTCACTTCATGATTTTTGCTTCGCTTTATGACTTTTGCTGTTGTCACACAGCTTCTTTTATATTATTTTTACATTTATTTAGGAAAAAGATAACGGCCCACTTGCTTTACCATTATTAAGAGTCTTCAATAGTCATCATATTATTATGTTGAGAAAGTTTGTCACCATGTTCACACTTAAACGTGGACAACTGTCCCCTATATTCTTTTTCGTACGAGACTTTTGAAATAATTGTGATTGGGTCTTGGCTTCTTCGATGAAGGTTTGGTATTGAATTATTGATCACTTGGACTGAACAATTGACTTTGAATCTGCATTATTAGATCAGCGAATATGAGGCAATGTTTGGAATCTCCAACAAAAATAACTTTTGTAGCTTTCAACTGGTATCACAACAAGTTCAGAAGTTCTTATATAAGTATGTAAATATCTTATTTTCAGTATTTTTTTTTTTTAATGTTTAGCAAAAGATATAATTTTTAGTAATTTTTATGTTAAATGTGTTACAAAAAATTAAAAATTAATTTATTTCAAAAAATCTAAAAGTTAGAATATTTGAAAAAAAAAAAAAAAAAGAGACAAAAAGCAAAAAACAAAACTCTTCTCAACAATTTCGAAAGGCAAAACTAAGGTTATATTTAGTAATAGTTTTGTTTTCTATTTTTAAAAATTTGTTTTTAGGAATATAAAGAAAAAAAATTCTTGTATTTTTGAAATCAAAAACATTTTTGGTTAGTTGAAATTAAAAAAAAAAAAAAGTTTTTTGAAGAAAAAAAAAACTAAAATATGTTATTAGGATTTGAATTTTAATGCTAATTCATTAAATGAAACAGATACATTAAATCAAATGCATGTTTTCTTTGACTTTTGAAAACTAGATATTAAAAACAGTCTTTTGCATGTTTTCAGTTTTTTTTTTTTTTTCACAAATTGAGTTTTAAGAACAGTTTTTATTTTCTGTCCATTTTGAATTGCCAAACAAATTTTTTAGTTTTAAAAATAGAAAATTGTTTTTAAAAATAAAAAATAAAGAAAAAAACAGTTACCAAACATACCTTAATATTTCCAACATAAACTTTAAGGGTTTAAATCCTCTTTTTTTATTTTTTCATAATTGGTTAAAAAGTAAAGAAAAAATGCATGAAGCCTTCATTATTGAACTCATTTTTCAAAACTGAGCAGTTCTCAGTTGATAAATGCGTATCATAAGGATATCATACGATCAATACCATATCTTTAGTTTCTCTCTGGTATGGTGCCCTTGATTTTCCCATTAATTTTTTGTATCTTGGTGGTGGTTTGACACCTAACCCAAATATTTTTTGGAATACATCAGCGTAGATTTCGTTCATCAGCGTTGACTTTACTTAATTAGCGAATGTCATAATTATTAGAATTCCATAAATACAATGATCTTTGTATTTATCTAAATTAAACAATGATTTTTTTTTCTTTTCTTTCTCAAAAAAATAGTTTTTATTTTTATTTTTTATTTTGAGGAAAAAAATAATTAAACAATTATTGTTTCTATTTGTTGCGGACGACATTTCCGATAATTAAAATATCATCTTATTCTCCATATAGTTTGTATTTATGGGTTATGACACCAACTCGTTGTCTAATTTGTCTGGTCAACACTGGATGGATGGGTGCATGTCTTTTACATTAGGCTTCTTCTTTTTATTTTTTTTTATTATTGCATAATAATGGTAAGGGAAGGCAAGGGTACCAATAAATGTTTATAAAGATTTAAGGACAAAAATGAATTAACCGATATTTGATCAAAAGAATTATTAACAATTATATAGTTTATGATCCAAAATTTTGACATTTTTTATTAATTTGACATGTTTAAGTCTTTAAGAGATTCTTTACAATTTACATTTTAATTTTCCACGAGGTTTACATCTAATTTTTTCTATATTAAAAAAACCATAGTCATGTTTCCCGTGAGGGACCAATTTGTTTCGAGTGTTCCACAATATTCCTCTGTATCATTAATTGATCAAAGAGTTTGGCCTTTTTTCTTTTCAAACAATATGTTTCTTTGATAATAAAACTATAAAAGCATTACAATTTGCAGTTACAACCAATACAGTCAGATAGGTGACCAACAGATAGAATATAAAATGGTAATACATAAAATCAAGTGATTCCCCCAGTGAAAGAAAATAAAATAAAATAAAATAAAAAATAGAAAACCGTTATTTATTCCTCATGAAATACTCACACACTTAAAAGGACAAAATAATTGATAAAATTTCAGTGTGTTCTCAATAGTTAATAGAGAATAAACATATGATATAGAGATAAGTAGAATTGAACAACAATTTACAATCTTCAAATCAATAAAATAAATAAATAAATAAATAAATCAAATCCAACTTCCAAGACTTTTCTTTCTTCTCAGCAAAACAGAAAATGAGTAGACCTTTACAGACTTGAAGTAGCCCTTGTCGAACACTTTCTTCTTCTTTTGTTTTCACTTGTGTAAGGTTGAATTTAATCAACCATCTTGTTGGCTTTATTTCGTATCAATTTGCTTGTAATTTAAGCACTTAGCAACCCTGTATTTAGGTGGGATTATTGTAAGGATATTGTGTGAGAAGATGTGAAGAAAAGCTCAAGTATATATGTGCAAAGAAACAGAGTTTCGCGGCTAGGACTCGCGGGTGACTCGCGGCTGCAAGCCGCCAACTGCAGGCACATGAGAAGCACACAGGGAGCTGAAGGGTTGCGCCAATTGTCGCACTACAAGATAATCGTCCTAGGTTGCCAGGCCGTTATCTCGCAGCTTGAACTCGTGACTCAGACCAGTAGCGAGGCCAAGCCACCAAACCACCCTGTTTGGGAAAAACTGACTCTTCGCATTCCTTTCTCACCTCACTATATATAGACCCTTAGACCCACCAAATGAGTAGAGCTTCCAAAAAGAATTTTTGAGAGAAATCTTAGAGAAAAACAAGATTGATTCATTCATAATCTTAACCTTGGAGACTCTTCAAATTCTTCTACTCTCTCCCTCTCCATTGTCATACCCTTGAGAGGTTCTTTGCCAAATCCTTATCTCACCACACCCACGTCTGTGAGAAGGTTTATTTGGTGCTTTTGGGAAGCAGTTAGGAAGGAACCAATCTACATTGGTTGATGCTATGGTCTAGTAGCGAAATCTGGGAAGCTAAAGAAGAAATAGATTCGGCGTAACCTCGTTGGAGCAAGAAGCTTAGAGGGCTTAGGTACTTGGGTAAATTAGGCTTGAAGGGTCTTCTGCTATTCATGTGTCCCAATTACATTCTTTAGTGGATTATTTACCGCTTGGAGGGCGGCAGAGAGGTTTTATGCCGAGGGTTTTGGTTTCCTCTTCAATAACACATTGTGTGTTGTCCGTATGTTTGCATCTCTCTTTCTTTATCTTTGCCTTTTATTTACTGCTATGGATGTGTTTATATTTAGCTTAGATTAGGTATCAATTCTGTGATTGGCTTATGTTCATATTTCATACATTAATTGTTTGATAATAAGCTTGAATTGATAATTTGTAATTTGGGGTCTAAACATTCAAAGGTGTTTCATACCCATTTTGAACTTTCAACTTGGTTTTTTTCTCTCGCTTTCCTCTTATTCTTTTAAATTTTAATTTCCCAAATGGATTGTCTGCCTTTTGATTTATAGTTGTCACTCTGCTTTTTTTTATATTAGTTTTTAGATTAGTGCTTCACATTTTATTTTTATATCTATGTAGGAAAAAGATAACAGCTCCACTTGCCTTTTACCATTTGCGATAGTCTTCAGTAGTCATCATATTATAATGTTGAGAAACATGTCATCGTGTTCCCACTTAAATGTAGACAATTATCTCCTATATTACTTTTCGTAAGAGACTTTTAAAATAATTGCGATTGGATCTTGGCTTTTTTTACGAGGGTTTGGTATTGATCACTTGGACTGAACAATTGATCTTGAATCCGCATTATCAGATCAGCCAACAAGAGGCAATGTTTGGCATTTCAAACAAAAATAACTTTTACAGCTTCCAACTTGTATCCCAACAAGTTTAGAAGTTTTGATGTTCATCTTGGAATAGCTTATTTTTGGTAATTTATTTGTGGTGTTTAATAAAAAAATATAGTTTTTGATAAATTTTATCAATTTATGTTAAATGTGTAAAAAAAAAAAAAATAGTTTATTTCGAAAAAAGCTAAGTTAGAATATTTGTAAAAAAAGAATACCAAAAAAAAAAAAAAAAGAATACTAAAAGCAAAAAAAAAAAACTTTTCTCAACAATTTCCAAAGGCAAAACTAACATTTCCAACAGAAACTTTTAAGGGTTCAAATCCTCCTCTTTTTTTATTTTTGATAATTGGTTAGAAAGTAAAGAAAAAATGCATGAAGTCTTCATTATTGAACTCATTTTTCAAAATAGAGCAATTCTCAGTTGATCCGTTAAAGTTATTCAAGCTTTTGTTTTTTATTTTTGCTCAGTCTCTCCGGGGCTTCAATTCTCACGGATTGAGCCCAGCCTCTAATTTCCACATATTGAAGGTAAATAAATAAAATAAATACACTCTTAACTTAGTTTGTAAAGGCTGAATCCGTATCATAAGGATATCATACGCGGAATCCTTCTTTATTTCTACGGAATTGATCGTATTCACTACCTACATGTTTTAAAACATGGCTAAATGTTCATCATATCATAAACAACACAAAGGATAAGAATTGGACATCTAAGCCTGAAAGTAAGCATATGTTTAAGATCTTGAACAAGCAATAATTGGCAAGATTTACCATTTCCAAAACAGTAAACCATATGATAAATAACTTAAGTATAAGATTCATCTATATATGCTGCCCTTGAATAGGATGGAATAATCAACAGTTGGAAAGATTAATTTACAAGTTTTAAAGCAGTATTCCATGTTTAATTTACTAATACTAAGATTTTGAGACCATGATATCCTTTTCATCAAATAATCATTTAACTAGTAAATAAAACAAATTTCAGCTTCAAAACAGAATAAGAATTAAATAAATGTCTTTGTTCAAGGCTTAGGATTTATGGTTTCAAAGACACTGGCATTTGACGACGACAACCCAATTAAATTAGGACTCTTAAGCTGATCCAACTGTTTCTTACCTCGGAGAAATAAGTACACGATGTAGAGGAAATTTTTCCGATCTACTTGCTTGGAATTACAATAGAACTCAGCTGACCCAATTGATTCAATCTTATGTCAATCTTCAGCAAATTTGCAATGAGCTACTCACAAACCTACATGGCAAATAAACAAAGTATGCAGCGGAAAATAAATTGACAAGGTGATTTGTTTACGAATGGGAAAAACCTATTATTACAATAAGCGGTTACAAGTAAAGGAATCCCAGTACCTTATACCAACCTACAGTTGAACCCTTACCCCAAAACCCAATTGGACTTGTTCTGTAGTGACAATCTCTCCTTATAATAAACGACTCCCAGTATGTGACTAACCAATTGCACGGATCCTAGTATGCGACTTCAATCACCAACTAGAGAAGGTTGTTGGCTGCAAAATTCTTTAGTTCATCACACGATGAAGATCGAGAAGCTCCTTGGTTATAAAACCCTACGGTGCATAAACACAACAACTTCTTCACAAGAAAGATGAACTAGGGCAAATTCTGTCTCCAGTCACAATTTGCTTGAACAAACTTTGCTCAACACTTGTGCGACTTGTGTCACCTTTGACGGCCCTTAAAATAATCCTTTTATATGTCTAGGGTTGTGAGAAAAGAAAGCCCAAACACATAATCACGGATTGGATGAAAAATAGTCCTGAAAAACTGAACTTCATAAACCTCAACAGATACCTATCTGTCGAGGTTGCTGTCAAGCCACAGGCTAGAACAGCTCTACAGGTCTCGATAGATGCTAGCTATTGAGCTTTAATGACAGGCACTTTTCAGACTTGAATCTTGGATAGACTTGTATGGCTTTAACACTTGAACTTGAAACCTTATTTCTTGAAGTATTAAACACATCCTAGATCTACCCAAATACAAATAAAGTGCATTTTGTCAATGGATTAGCCAATTACATAAACTATTGACATATGTTCCTAACATATGAAACACATATGTCCTAACAAAACCAAAAAACAGAGATATGGTAAATTTTGTCAAGGTTGAACTCATAATAATTTAAGCTATTACAAAGTGGACTAACAATGTTTATATCTAGCATTTCATAGACATATATAAACTTTTTAATAAACTTATATATATGAAATCACAAGCAAGATTAGGATTATTAACAGGCATTAAGGACACATGATGAAAAACCCAAAAAAATTCAGGGTTACATAAGTCACCATTTTGTATCTCTCTGAATCACACATCATTCATAAAGGACTTTCCTGGAACAAATGGCAGGCATTACCCACATAGAGAACATGCCTACAAACACACATTCATACATGCATACACACCATAAATACATATAAATCATAGTATTTTGAGACAGGGCCCAAAAGCTAATTCATTCTATTTCAAGAAGCTTGATGTGTTTATGCCAAGATGGTAACTAAATCAAACTCCAAGCAATCAAGCAACAACAAGCATTGTTGGGCATGCATACTTATTTATCATCTCATAAACCATTAGTTCCAAAAACTCAAGCTATTACAAAGTGGATAAATAATATAAGTTGAGCATGTTACGTACATAAATTTGTTAGTGAAATAACTTAAATGAAGCAAAGCTTTTTTTTGGGGGGGGGGGGGGGTGGGGTAGATGAAAGATAAAAATGAATGTTATACCCATTCATGAAAAAAGACAAAAAGAAGAAGAAAAACAGAGAGAATTGAGAAGCTACCTCCATGAAACATTCCCAAATTACTACCAGATGTAGATCTTTCTGATGCGCCGCAACACTGAATAACAAAGAGTAACTTATGAGTTATGACTAAGAGTATGATAAAAATTCAAATAGATATTGCTAACTTAGGTAACACAAAGCATCAAGTTGTAGTTCCAATCATATTAAAGAAGACAAACAAAATTATTCAACATGTATTAGTTGAAAATTATTACTTGGATCACTCATTTCTCTTCATAAGCTTATCCTAACAATTAGGAATGTAGTTAAAATACAGTTTAAAGCAAGAGATTTGCTACCCAAAAGAAGAATTGGAAAAACAGAGAAAAATTGGAAATCTCATTAAGAATTTATATGTTAGTCAAGGATGCATGAGTATAGAAATGGGGAGAGACTGTGTATCTTCTAGCTAGTAGTTTGTGCATCCCTTGGGTACTATGGTTAAGAGTCGGCGCAAAAAGAAAATATGACCTAACTCCTAAGAGCATCTTCCCCGAAACAAGGCACTAGTCCCCCTCCCCTACATGATCTCCTCAAAACAATAATGTCTCAGCCTAAATGGGAGGGGAACACCTATAAGGAAAATACTAGGGTACATAAAGTCAAGAAAATTATTTCTTAACTTATATGCTGCTTCTCAAATGGATAGTAGTATGTACAAACGAGTACAAAGGTCATCAATGAAAAGACATTGGGAGTATGTACCAAGCTAAAATAAAAATTACAAAAAGACATCCTATCTTAAATTAGACCTTAAAATTTATGACCTCAGTGTGGTAGACTAACAATGTGAGCACTTAAGAGTTAAAACATCCTATTATCAATGGTAAAATAATAGTAATAAAATAATAAAAGAAGAAGCTATTATTAATCAATGTATTTCATGAGGACTAGTTCTCGAATTATATAAGAAGCAAAGTATGCACCTAAAAGTTTGCAACACAAATATTGATATATAAACAAATCACAGGCTAACATGTGGCTTACTAAAACAGACAATACGTGGTCCAAACCACAAATAGGACATCACAACCAAACCAAATTTAAGAAAGCTCTATACATAGAATCGAAAATTATATGAAAGCTTAGGATAATCAACACCCATGAAAGACACATAATGAAAAATCTAGCAAAAGTCGTGGGGTTACATAAGTCAACATCTTGTATCTTCCAATCACACAACATCCACAAAGGACATTTCTCAAACATATGGTGGGCTTGACATACCCACAAACAGAATACAACCAAATACATTTATATAAATAGTATTTTGAGTCAAGCCCATAAAATAATTTTATCTATTGTGAGGAATTTTTTTATTTTGCTATGCCAAGATGGTAGATAAAACAAACTCCAAGCAATCAAGCATAGCAAGCATGATTCTGCCATGGGTAAAAAGACAGAGATACAATTAAGTACAATTAATCGTCAAAATGGATTACTTATTTATGATGTCAGAGACCATTAGTTCAAAGAAATAGCTTAAATAATAAAATAAATGCAATGATCATTCATTTAAAGATTAAAAGTGGAAGAAAAAATAGATTGAACTGAGAAGCTACCTTCATAAAATATTCCGAATTACTTGCAGATGTGCACTTTTGGGATGTGTTGCACTTTTGGAAAATCCTCGTTGTAAATGCGATTTTCAAGTTCCCTTGAGACAGATTCCAAATCTAGTTCTTGGAGATTTTGAAGGTATTCAATGCCCTCGGGCACTATCTTTAACTCCATGCAACTGTCAATCCTTAGGGATTTCAGATTTGGCATCACCTCCTTTTCTATTATTATCTTGTTCAATTGAGCGAAATTACGAATCTCCAAGCTTGTAAGCTTAGCAAAGCCTGTACTGAAACATAGTTGTTTCCCAACATAGGCATTAGTAAGTGAAAGACGTACCCAAGGGGGCAAAGCAGTGATGTGAGTAAGCACATCTTCCTCTAGTCTCGACCAATGCAATTACAAATCTGTGAGGCTTTTAAGTGAACAAAACCACTGTGGCACCTTCTCTAGTTTTACAGTCAAATAAATCTTTTGAAAGTTAGGAGGAGGAGATGAGAGTGCATCCATTTGAAGAGTTTCCTCCTCATTAGTTACCATGATACCTAAGAAGTCTCATGTCTTGAATTGAGATACATAAGTCCGTCACATCTGCTTCTTTCACGTTGCCAATACCAATCGAGGTGAGTTGCGTCATGCTCTAAATTTGTCTTAATAAGTCACCTGTTGTCTCAATAGCGGACATAGTTTGCAAATTCTTTAACTAACCGATATTTGACGATGCTTGCATCCTTATATAATATCTGAAGTCATTCCAATTCCAGTATAGCGATGCATTATTAAATGCCGCAAGTTTTGCAACTTTCCTATTCCACGAGGAAGGGTCTCTATTTGTGTGTCCACGATGTCCAAGGTTTGAAGATTAAGGAGCCCCCCTATGGAATTTGGGAGCTTCTTAAGTAAAGTTCTCCTTAAATTCAAATATCTTAAGTTGAATAATTTGAATACTTCATTAGGCAATTCATCAATGGAGGCATCCTCCAAATCTAGAACCCTTAACATTTTACTTCCTAAAGGCAATGTTCTCAATGTCTTGTTAAAAACAAGAAAAGAACGAATCTTTGACATAACCGTAAATGATTTGAGTTCTCCATCAATTTTGGGAATTGAAATGCAGCGTGCTTTGCATTCTTTCATTTCTTCTCCTCCACCATGTACAACACCAAACTTTTCTTTGACTGATATTGATAAAGCAAGCTCCCGCAAAAGATCATGCATTTTGCATCTTTGTGACCTTCCAAATCCATTCCTCTCTACAACTTGAGGCATGTTCCAAAATGTGACTTTTACTAGATAGCTATCTGCTACTTCTTCTACAGTGGACCCTTCATCTTTTTCTACAAATCCTTCTGCCATCCATAGCTTAATGAGTATTTTTCTTCAAATCTTATGATCTTCTGGGAAAAGGGAGCAATATAAGAAACAATGCTTCAATTGATATGGTAAATCATTGAAACTAAGCAACAAAATGGTCTTCACTGCTTCTAGCTCAGGATTGTTACTTAGACTCCAATTCAAGCTACTATAAATTTCATTCCATTGAGAAGTATTCTTGGAGTACATAAGGCTGCCCAAAGCTGCAATTGCAAGAGAGGTAGGCCATTACATTTTCCTACAAGTTCCTAAGCAAAAGATTTAAGCTCTGGTGGACAACTTCCATTAGGACTGCTTGAGAATGCTTTCTTGCAAGAGTTCCCAAGCCTCTTCCATTAGCAACAATTCAATATTATGAATGTGATGCTTACCTCCCATTTGATGGCAAGCTACATCATCTTCTTTTCGAGTTGTAAGGATGATTCTACTCCCAAGACAACTATCTCGAAGTGATACCTTTATTTCATCCAAGAGGTTTGTGTCCCAAACATCATCTGGGACAAGTAGATACCTTTTCTCCTCTAAATAATTCACCTGTGTTTTTACCAACTGTTTGTAGTTCATGGAATTCAAGTCTGCTGGATTTTTTTCCTTCCTTGACTCGTGGAAGTCCCTAATCAAGCTCCTCAATATGTCTTCTAATTCATATGCTTGGGAAATTGTGATCCATGCACAACAGTCGAAATGTTTCTTTACATCATCATTATTGTAGATGTTGGCAGCTAGTGTGGTCTTGCCTGAACCTCCCATCCCAACTATCGAAATGACAGTCTGATGTGGTTCTCCATCCATCAACCAATCCATTATCAATTGCCTTTTCTTTTCAATCCCAACAAGTTCGTCTTCTTTAAAAAAAAAAGAGATGATTCAGCATGATGCACCACCCGTTTCTGATTATCTTTAGAACTAGTTCCCTCTATATGATCAATACCATATCTTTGCTTCCTCTCTGGTATGGCGCCCTTGATTTCCCATTAATTTTTTGTATCTTGGTTGCTGTTTGATGCCTCACCTAGAGATTTTTTGGAAAGTAAATGGTGTGGTGAAGGATCCAGGATGATCGACCCCCGATTTGTTGATGATTCATGTGATACATGAACTTATCAACAATGTCTTCTGATAAGTGTAATTTTTACATGATTTTTATTATCCTCTTATTTATTAAAATTGTTAGTTTTCCTTTATTTCTTTTGATTTGATTTGATTTATATTTATATTTATCTATTCATTTGTTCTTTGAAGGAATGAGAAGATTTCAGATTAATCTACAAGGGCTTTACATGCAAAGTGGGGCTAAGCCAATTAAATCCAAGTCTAATTCAGATTAGGATTCCAGTTTGCACATCAGTTAGTATTTTTGGCATAACTTTCAGCTTAGATATCCAATCGAGATGATTCAAGTTGGGCTGGAAATTTAACTTAAAGGGTTACAACTTTGTAGTTTACCAAAAGTCTGAATTACAATGTTAAATGGGCCAAAATCTTCGGTTAATTGAAGCCTAAAAATCTGGGATTTTCTCCAAACGGGAATAGAATTCCTTGACCTATTTAAAGGCTCTTTAGGGAAAAAAAAAGAGGGAGAGAAACCTGAGAGGAAAAGGGGGCTGCCGCAATTGAAGAATTCTTTTTGGGAGTCTTTCTAAAGAGGAGGATCTGAGGACAAAGGCGAGAGCTTCATGTTGATCAACCAATTCAGATGAAAGACATAAGTTTTATTTGTTTTCTTTTCAATTTTATTATGAACTAAATTTTATTTTCTAGAGCAGTGATGTAGTCTAGCAGTGAACACACAATTTATTTCCTGAGTTATTTTATTTTTAATATTTCCATGATTGAGTATTTAATTCTTATTCTTAATGCTTACTATTTTTTACAAATTATAGTTTGATCAATTGAATTACAATGAGACCGAGAGGTGATTTGTTATTTTAGTTCTAGAGTTAAACACCATTAGTTGAGCGAAAGTAGAGATGCTTTACTGCAACTAGTGTGATTTTTAAAAAAATTCAAAGTACGTAATGAGTCTCCAATTAATTAAATTCACATAGAAATATGGAATTGTTAGTTGAAGATATTTTTGATATTATTCGAGAGAAGATATTGAATACTTAAGGAATTTTTAATCATCAACGGGAGATTATTAGAATTTAATAATTAGGAAGGATAAATTGTGTGGGATTTGTTAGGTGAAATCAATCGCTCTAGATCCATTCTTATCATATTTTTACACTGTTAGATTTTTACGCTTTGTTAATTCTTTTTATTCGTAGATTTATTTTTATTAAATAGTTTAATTTAATTCAGAGAATAGAACGTTCCATTTATTTTCGATTTTCCAAATAGTAATTAATTTAGTGAATTTAAACGGGAGATTATTAGAATTTAATAATTAGGAAGGATAAATTGTGTGGGATTTGTTAGGTGAAATCAATCGCTCTAGATCCATTCTTATCATATTTTTACACTGTTAGATTTTTACGCTTTGTTAATTCTTTTTATTCGTAGATTTATTTTTATTAAATAGTTTAATTTAATTCAGAGAATAGAACGTTCCATTTATTTTCGATTTTCCAAATAGTAATTAATTTAGTGAATTTCGGTATTCAATAACATAGTTAATCCTTGTGGGTTCGACATTCGTTTTCTAAAAACACTTTACTACTTGTTACGATTATGTGCGCTTGCAGATTATTTTATGCGAACATCTTCAACATCATACGCCATGTCTCTCACATTTGCCACCCAAGTTTTCTCTCCTTCACTCCCTACTCCCTTCCTATCAGCATCTGCTAAGAACAATTGCATGCTTATCAACTCATCTTTGATATCTTCAATTGCATCACAAGCCCCCCATAACAAAGATGCTTCATTTGAAAGGATTGAAATGATACTTTCAATCAAGAGTTCCACTACAGCCCGATCCATTTTTAACTTCACAGTTCAAACTCCCTTCTAGCTTTAGTCACCAAGTTATTTTTATGCTCCCTTTCTTCGAGTTGTATCACATCCAAAGAGAAAGAGGATGCCATGCTTTGACTTCTTGCTTGCCAGTCCTAGGAGACCCGTGCACACACACACACAAAAAGAAGAAGAAGAAGAAGAATAGAGGTAAGAAACATAATGCATGAAAGTATTCTAATTCTCAAAAAGTGTACCAGACCACCAGTACGTCAGTTAAGTTGAAGAATGATTTTGTTTTTGGGGAATAAGTGGTGTAGATACAATGATTTTTGTATTTATTTAAATTAAACAATGATCATTGTATTTATCTAAATAAAACAGTGAGAAATATTTCTATTTGTCGCTGGCAGCATTTTCATTTTTTTTTTAAAGAAACTTGCAATATATATTTTTTTTAAACAGAACATTTCAATAATTAAAATATCATCGCTTCCACATGGTATGTATTTATGACACCAGATGTTGTCTAATACGTGGTTTGTACATTAAACAGAACACGAAGAATGTGATTTGTGAACTTTCAAAAAAAAAAAAAAAGAGGACGTGTACATTAGTCTTTACATTAGAATTTCTTTTATTGCATAATAATGGTAAGGGCAGGTGGGGTACCAATAAATGTTTATAAAGATTTAAAGAGTAAGATTCTCAAAAAAAAAAAAAAAAAAAAAAATTTTGACTATATATATATATATATATATTTCTTTCAAAACAAAATAATTGAGTCTTTCTAAAATATCATTCTTATCTTATTACGAAATTTACAACTTTTAAACAAATTATTACATGATAATAATTGCATTTATTCTCAAGTAAATATAGTAAAAGACATAAAAAAAATATATATAAATTTTCACATATTAAACTTGTTCAAGTGACAATTAAATCATTAATAAGAGATGAAGTTTAACACATTTGTTTGATTTGCCATGTTTAAGAGATGCTTTACAATTTACATTTCAGTTTTCCTTGATCTATTATTTCTATATTAATAAACCATAGAACTCTTTTCTTGCAAAGTTTTTCAAGAGTTTGTGTTAGAATAGATTTTATTGTATTCAACAAGTGAATAGGAGTTGAGTGATTTATGACTTCTCTCATATGTTCATTTGTTTGTTATGGTTTTTTCACGGATTGCCAAAGAGGGAGATTGTTAGGACATATATGATTCACTTGTTAGAACATATGTCACTATTTTATGTAATTGGCTAATCCTTTGATAAAACGCACTTTACTTATATTTGGGTAGATCTAGATGTGTTTAATACTTCAAGAAACTGTGTTTGAAGATCAAGTTTTGAAACCATGCAAGTCTGTCCAAGAAACAAGCTGAAAAGTGCAAAGTCATTAAAGCTCAACAACTGGCTCTACAACTGCATCTATCGAGCTTAAGAAATTGATCTCAGCCCGTGTGCTCGACACCTGCACGACAGCTCCTATCTGTCAAGGTTTAAGAATTTCAAAATTCTGACCTGATTTTCTTGGAATTTGTGAATATGTCTTTAGGCCTTCTTTTCTCCTAACCCTAGACATATAAAAAGATTATTTTAAGGGCCATCAAAGTGTTCACAAGTTGCACAAGCATTGAGAAAAGTTTGTTCAAGCAAATTGTGACCGGAGACGAAGTTCTGCCCTAGTTTATCATTCTGGAAGAAGTTGCTGTGTTTGTACACTGTAGGGTTTTGTGACCAAGCATCTTCTTGATCTTCATCATTGGGATGAACTGAAAAACTTTGTAGCCAACAACCTTCTCTAGTTGGTGATTGAAGTCGTGTACTGGGATCCACGCAATTGGTTAGTCACATACTTGGGAGCCGTGCATCAAAATGAGAAATTGTCACTACAGAACAAGTCCAATTGGGTATTGGGATGAGGGTTCAACTGTAGGTTGGTATAAGGTACTGGGATTCCTTTACTTGTAACCGCTTGTTGTGATAATAGTGGAATTTCAGGAATGGTGACCTGAAAATCACCCGGTGGGGTTTTTGTCATGTAGGTTGTCCCCATTTGTAAACAAATCACCATGTCAATTTATTTTCCGTTGCACTTAGTTTAATTGGTGAATTGTTTGTGCTACCACGCATTTGCATGTTAATTTGATTAATTAATTAAACTTGGCTAATTAATTAATTAATTCATCACAAGGGGTCAATACGTTTTTGGCCTATCAAAGCCCCAACTCACCTGCAGAATCTAGTTGTGGGGGGCAACTCAAAAGAAGAAAGTGGTTCCATTGGCAGGTCTGATCAAAGAGAAACTGTTGATAAAGAACTTCCATTAACATTCTCTGACACAGTTATGGTTAGAAATTTTTCAAAGAAAGCCAAGAAGATTTGGAAGAAGCGCTAATAATAGCAGCAGTATTCAAATTCTTGCTGCATGCCTTTAGATGCATCATGCAAGTACAATGGAAGCAATTTTTGTTATTATTATATCATTGCATTCTAGCCCAAATTATCTCATATTTTTAACATTGCGGAAAGTCCAGAAATTTATGATTGTGTCATGCTACAATGGGAATGCAAGTCAAAGGTACAATGAAAAGGATATGCCATTGTCCACACCAGGGCTCAACCTTTGAAATGTTGATTGAGAATGAGAGGAGTGGGTTAGTTGTGCTGTGTAGCAGAGTAGCAGTTGGTTAAATGGAAGTATACTTGAAACTAATCCCAATGGGATTTAGGTGAAATCAAATGGACATATACAAATAGTGTATAGTGTTGTTCAAAAAAAAAAACATGTAGACAATGACACACAATAGATATAGAAAGGTGTTAAGGGAAATCTCTCTCTCTCTCTCTCTCTCTCTCTCTCTCTCTCTAGGTGATGAGAATTGCAAAAGATGGTGTAAATTTGTAGCTTTATTGCATAAAATTACTCCTTTTGTGGTGATTTTGTTAGCTATCAAATGGAAAACTGTTGTGATGTTTAACTTTAAAAATCAATTCACTATATTGGAATACTATTTAATCACATTGATATTTTCCTACAAGCCCACAGATTGATAAATAAGGTTGAGCAAATTGTTGCTTAAGATGATTGGCAACTAGAAGTGGTATAAATCTTGGCTACGAACCCACCGAGGCCGATTTATGCTTACAAAATCATTGCAAAGAGATCAAGTCATGGGAATAATGTCCATGGTTCAAATGAAAAAAAAAAATAAAAAAAAATAAGGTTTATTATCATTCCAAAAATGCACTATTATAATGTTGTCAAACCCTTCAACATGGGCGTTATGTTATGTCCTGTACTTCCTACTGACAAACTGAAAATATTTTTGCTAAACCTCCCTACAGCTAATAGTAATAGTTAATACCTACACTTAATACAAACTCCCTCCTAACACTAAAAACATCTAGCTTATATTGATTGATAAGTAAGGTTCATATTTAAGACAAATACAATTCTTTAGATATTGTAAAATGTGTCATCTTCTCGTGATAACAATTAAATTTAACCATGTAACTTCTTCTGGAAAAAAAATCAACTGTGTAACTTAGTCTTCTCAAAGTGATGGAAAAGCACAGTTCCCTAGTTTGAACATGACGGATCATCCACACTATCATGAAATCTTCATGCTCACACTGTGGGTTCTCCAAAAATATTATTTAATTCATTTTAACAATTTTGCTATGAAGAGGGGCGGTAGGGTGTTAAATAATTTTTAAATAAAATGGAAACTTTATTTTATTATTATCATCAATCATACAGAGTTGTAAGAGCATAATTGTTTATGAAAAAAGAAAATAGAGGTGTGAATGCATTGGAATAGATTGGATTTTGTTTTGTGTTTTTTAAAAGCCAACAATTTCACATGTTGAGAAATGTTCAACTCAACCTAATTCATAGGGAACATGTAGGGTTGGGTCGGGTCAATAGAACCATTTTGTCAGGCCTAATAAAAAATTTTGGTTTTCATTCACCAATTTAAACCCATTTTTTTAATAAATAATTACAATTTCATCTAAAATAAATCTCAAAATACTAAGACAGTCCGAACTAACAAATTTAAAGTAAGTTATAGAGTCTAAAATAAATTAAATTTTTTTTGATAGGTATATAAAATCTAAAATAAAATAAATTAAAGAGTTTATACATATATTGTTTTTTAAAGTATTAATTAATAGCGGGTTGGATCGGTTATTTGGATTGAAATTTTCATCAACTTTTCAACCCGATCCAACTCAAGTTTCAAAAAAGTAAGGACCCAACCAAACCCTTCAACCCACAAAAAACAAACCTTGATGTTGGTTTGGATCAAGTTCATCAAGTTGTTAAAGAAGAATAAACAAAAGAACTATAAAACTCAGAAACAATAGAAAAATTTACACAGATGTTAATGGTTTACACAAGATAAATTACATACAAATTACAACACAAAAGATGAGTAAATCCACGGTTGAACCAGTGGCAATCTTCCAACAAACTGCCACAAAGGCATCTTGGAGTTCAAACTTTTACATTTATTAAAGACAAATAAGAAACAAAGCCTTGAGTATTAATTTATTGAAAAATAACCAAAATACCCAAACAATACTTAGATTTGGAGCTCCAAACAAAACAAAATCCCTTTGAAGCAAACAAGGCAAACTTATCATCTTCAGCATCATTCTGTCACAAGTAAAATAAATTTTTTTAAAAAAAAAAACAGCGATATGGCTTATTAAAACTGACAAATTCATATTCCAATCCACAAATAATAAGACATTATAGCCAAACCAAATCTAAGAAACCTTTGTACATACAATTGAAAATCACAAGCAAGATTAGGATTATTAACATGCATGGAGGACATACATAATGAAAAAATCCAGAAAAAGTCAGCGTTACATAAGTCACAATCTTGTATCTTCCAATCACACATCATTCATAGAGGACTTTCCTGGAACATATGGTGGGCATTACTCACATACAGAACATGCCTACAAACATGCATTCACACATGCATACACACCAAAACACATATTAAAAACAGTATTTTGACATAGGATCCAAAAGCTAATTCATTCTATTTTAAAGAATTTGATGTGTTTATCAATTTATGCCAAGATGGTAACTAAATCAAACTCCAAGCAATCAAGCAATAGCAAGCATTGTTAGGCATGAATATGGTTACTTATTTATCATGTCAGAAACCATTAGTTTTAAAAAGTTAAGCTATTATAAAGTGGATAAATAATATAAGTCGAGCTTACATAAATTTGTTAGTGAAATAACTTAGATGAAGAAAAGCTTTTTTTTTTTTTTTTTAAAGTTTAATCGGGCATAACTCGATTTTAAACCAATCGAGTACTTTAAGTAACTCGATTTTAGGGTCATCGAGTATCGAAACAGGGGCACGCACTTATATAGTTTCGAAACAAGGGCATTTTGCCAATTAAAAGAATAAAAGGGGGTAAAATGCTAGAATGTCCGTCGCAAAATTTGCAAAATATTTACATTAATTTTTTACATTGACACTGTTTTGAAATTATTTGAGAATCTAAACTCTTTTGTTTTTTTTGAAAAATTTTCTTTTTTCATCCCTTAAAACATTGTTCTTAAAACACGATTTCAACTTGGACAAAATTTAAGTAAAATTTGTATTATCAAAATACAATTTCAACATTTAAAATTGTATTTCTTAAACACAAAATTTAAAAACAATCTAGATTCTTGAATAGTTTCAAGAATCTACTTGAAATTTTAAGCACAATCTGAAAATACACCAATATCCCAAGCAAACTCCATAGCATCCAAACATCCAATTAATATGGTTGTTCATGTACAGTGTTTCTATGCGCCTTAGCAGCAATTTAGTGCCTTTAACATCGCCTGTTACAGGTGTCCACCACCGCAAAGCTGGTTCCTCATGTCCTCCGTCTGGACTTTTAGGGCCATCACCTAGACAAGACTCATTTCAGTGAAACCATAACTTCCAAGATGTGGTAAAGACTCAATCTGCTAGAATGTTAATTAAATGATTAAATGCATCTTTCTTAACAGTTTAAGTTTTCAAAATAATTGGTAATTTGTCATGATATCAGAGAGGGTAGTCATGAATAATGCTCAAGATCAGACCCATGCAACCAACAAAAATATATTTCAAGGAAAACAAGAAGGAAAGAATATTTGTAAGCAAAGAGAAGAGACATCTTACTTCTTACTATCAAAATGATTACCAAAAGAGAGAGAGATGCATCTGGTAGAGGAGAAAAACTACAAAAAGTGGCTGTTATATTAGTATATGCAAAGGCAACACTGAATAACAAAATAATAACTTGAGTCATGACTAAGAGTACGATTACAAATTCAAATAGATATTGCTAACTTAGGTAACACAAAAGTATCACATTGCAGTTCTGATCACATATTAGAAGACTGAAACAAAATTGTTCCAACATGTATTAGTTTGATATTATGACTTTGAGCACTAATTTCTCTTCATGAACACACGACCTAACAATGAGGAATGTAATAAAAATACAGTTTAAAACAACATATTTGCTACCCAAAAGAAGAATTGGAAAAAAAGGGAAATCTCATTAAGAATTTATATTAAGTCAAAGATTTTTAACAAGGACTCAAGAACCATAGGTTAATGGTCAAAGATGAATTAATAAAGGGAAACCAATTAAACAATGATTATACTAATCAAAAAAATAAAATAAGCCTTAATCACTCTCATTTATACAGGAATTGCAAACTAAAGAGCATACGGTGTAAAACTAAAACAGAAACTGGGAACCTTTTTATTTTGTCCTCAACTTGATACAACCACTATTTCATCATTTTCAAGCATGGGTACAGAAATGGAAGGGGATTGCTCATCTACTGTCTACTAGTTTGTACATCTACAGGGTACTAAGGTTAAGAGACGATGCAAAAAGAAAGTATGACTAAGATCGTCTACCCATAAACTAGGCACTAGTCCATTAGCCCCACCACACCCGCCCCCCCACACACACACTATCTCCTAAAAAGTAAAAACAACCATGTCTCAGCTTTGGGAGGGGAATACCTGTGAGGAAAGTATGAGGGACAACATGTATAAAGTCGAGAAATTTATTTCTGAACTTACATGTTGCTTCTCAAATGGATAGAAGCATGTACAAGGGAATCAACAAAAAGACACAGTAAGCATGTACCAAGCTATTATTAATCAAAGTTTTCCATGATGACTAGTTCTCAAATTATACAAGAAGCAAAGTAAGCATTTGGAAGTTTGAAACACAGATATTTATATATATAAACAAATGGAGCAAATATGTAGCTTATTAAAACAAACCAATACATGTTCCAAATCACAAATAAGACATCATATCCAAACCAAGTCTAAGAAACCTCTGTACGTACAATTGAAAATCATATGCATGAAAGACGTAATGAAAAATCCAGCGAAAGTCTTGGGGTTACATAAGTCACCATCTTTATCTTCCAATCAGACAACGTCCACAGAGGACTTTCCTCAAACATATGGTAGGCTTTACATGCCCACATAGCATTAAGAGTCAGACCCAGATGTAGATATTTGGGATGTGCTGCACCTCTGGAAAATCTACGCTTCCTTCTCCTTCAATGTGATTTTTAAGTTCCATTGAGACAGATTTCAAATACAGTTGTTGGAGATTTTGAAGGTATTCAATGCCCTTGGGCACTGTCTTTAACTCCATACAGCTGATAATATATAGGGATTTCAGATTTGGCATCACCCCCTTTTCTATTATTATCTCATTCAATTGAGGGGAATTCCGAATCTGTAACTCTTTAAGCTTAAGAAAGCCTGTACTGAAACATAGCTGTTTTCCAACATAGGCATTATTAAGGTGAAGAAGTCCCAAATGGGGCAAAGCAGCAATGTGAGGGAGTAAATCTTCTTCCAGTCTCGACCAATGCAAATTCAAATATGTGAGGCTTTGAAGTGAACGAAACCACTGTGGCACCTTCTCTAGTTTTCCGGTCAAATTAAGCTTTTGAAGGTTGGGAGGAGGAGACGAGAGTGCATCCATTCGGAGAGTTTCCTCCTCATTAGTTACCGTGATAGACAAGATCTTAAGAAGCCTCATGTTTTGAATTGAGATACATAAGTCCTTCTCATGTACTGCTTTCAAATTTGAAATACCGATCGAGGTTAGTTGGGTCATGCTCTGAATCTGTCTTATCAAGTCATCGTTTGCTTCAATAGAACACACAGCTTGCAAATTCTTTAACCGAGCGAAATTTGATGGTGCTTGCATCCCTATATAATAGAGGAAGTCATTCCAATTACCAGTGTAGCGAAACATAAGCAGATGTCGCAAGTTTTGCAACTTTCCTATTCCACGAGGAAGGGTCTCTATTTGTGTGTCCGTGAGGTCCAAGGTTTGAAGATTAAGGAGCCTCCCTATGGCATTTGGGAGCTTCTTAAGTAAAGTTCTTTTTAAATTCAAATATCTTAAGTTGAATAATTTGAATACTTCATCAGGCAATTCATCAATGGGGGCATCCTCCAAATCTAGAACCCTTAACATTTTACTTCCTAGAGGCAACGCCTTCAACGTCTTGTTAAAAACAAGAAAAGAACGAATCTTTGACATACTTGTAAATGATTTGAGTTCTCCATCGGTTTTGTGAATTGAAATGCGTCGTGCTCTACATTCTTTCATTTCTTCTTCTCCATCATGTACAACACCAAACTTTTCTTTGACTGATATTGATAGAGCAAGCTCCCGCAAAATATCATGCATTTTACATCTCTTTGGTCTTCCAAATTCGTTCCTTTCTACAACTTGAAGCATGTTCCTGAAAGTGAGTTCTAATAGGTAGCTCTCTGCTACTTCTTCTAGAGTGGACCCTTCAATTTTTTCTACAAATCCTTCTGCCATCCATAGCTTTATGAGCCTTTTTCTTCGAATCTTATGATCTTCTGGGAAAAGAGAGCAATATAAGAAACAGTGCTTCAATTGATATGGTAAATCATTGAAACTAAGCAACAAAATGGTCTTCACTGCTCCTAGCTCAGGATTGTTACTTAGATTCCAATTCAAGCTGCTATTTATTTGATTCCATTGAGACGTATCATTCTTGGAGTACATAAGCCTGCCCAAAGCCACAATTGCAAGAGGTAGGCAGTTACATTTTCTTACAAGTTCCTGAGCAAAAGATTCAAGCTCTGGTGGACAGATTCTATTTGGACTGCCTAAGAATGCTTTCTTGCAAAAGAGTTCCCACGCCTCATCCGGTTCTAGCAATTGAATACGATGAACATAAGGTATACCCATAAAAGGATGGTGAGCTACATCATCATTTCGAGTTGTAAGGATGATTTTGCTCCCAGGATAACTATCTCGAAGTGATACTTTTAGTTCATCCAAGACATCTTTTTCCCAAACATCATCTAGGACAAGTAGATATGATTTCTTCTCTAAGTAGCTCACCAGCTTGTTTACTAGCAGTCTGTATTTCATGGAACTTAAGTTTGATGGATTTGTTTCCTTCTTTGACTCGTAGAATTCCTTAATCATGCTCCTCAATAAGTCTTCTACATCATATGATTGGGAGACAGTGATCCATGCATAACAATCAAAATGTCTCTTTACTGTGTCATTTTTGTAGATGTTGGCAACTAGTGTGGTCTTGCCAGATCCTCCCATCCCATGGATTGAAATGACAGTCTGTTGTTCTCTATCCACCAACCGCATCAATAATTGTTGCCTTTTATCTTTGATCCCTACAAGTTCATCTTCTTCAACAAACAAAGATGATTCAGCATGCCGCACAACCCATTTGTGAATATCTTTTGAACTTTTCCCCTCTATAGGATCAACATGATATTTCTGTTTAAACTCTGAAGTGGTCTTGATTGTCTTATTGATATTCTGTAACTTGCAGGCTATTTTATGCCTCACCCAAAGAGTCTGTGGAATGTAAATTGTATGGTGAAGGAACCAAGAAAATCGACCCCCAATTTGTTGGCTATTGATGTGATACATGAACATATCAATAACATCTTCAACATCATATGCTGTGTTCCTCACATTTGTCACCCAAGTTTCCTCTCCGGCACTGCTTGCTCCCCTTTTATCTGCATCTATTAATAAAGACCGCATGCTTGTCAACTCATGCTTGATATCTCCAATTGCATCACGAACTCCCCATAAGAGCGACGCTTCAGTTGCAACAACTGAAAGGACATTGTCAATCAAGTGTTCTACTACAGCCGCAACAGCCGAGTCCATTTTCGCTTTCAAACTCGCTCCTAGCTCTGTTGCTGAATTTTTAGGCTCCCCTTCTTCCAATCATATAAGTTGGAACTTGGAGAATAGAGGTGAGAGGAAGGAAGAGAAATAGAGGACCATGCTTTGACTTGTTGCTCGCCACACGAGACCTACGGCATAAGAATCAAGGTAAATGTTAAAATGAATGAAAGAATTTTCCCTAGTCTTTTATATTAGCTCTTTTTCTTTCTTTTTTTCTTTTTTTTTTTCTTTTTTTTTTAATAATTGCATAATAATGATAAGGGAAGGAAGGTGAGGGTACCGTACCAGTAAATGCTTATAAAGATTTATTAAGGACTAAAATGAAATAACTGATAATCCGATAAAAAAAAAGTTATATAGTTTATGGAGCAAAATTTTGACATCTTTTTTTTCTTTCGAAACAAAGTAATTGAATATTTCTAAAAATATCATTCTTATCTGATTATTAAGAATTAACACTTTTGAACAAATTATTACTTTATGATAATCACATTTTTTCTCAAGTAAAGATTTTAAAAGACATCAACAGAAATATAAATTTTAGCATCTTGTTCAAGTGAATTAAATCATAATTAACAAAAATGAAGTTTAATACATGCCTTTGGGGATTTTTAAAAAAATAACTACAAAACCCAAACAATATTATTAGTTAGCCAACGTTTCAAACATATTGCATTTCTAACAATTCGACTTCAGAGGAGTCGATTTTACTGTTCATATGGCCTATTTTTTGCGATTTTTTTTACACAGAAACCGACTTCGTTGGAGTCGTTTTCTATACAAAGAACTTCAGTGAAGTCGACTTCTTTGTATAGGAAACGACTTCAATGAAGTCGATTTCTTTGATATGCCCAGCCCAAAAACTTACACAATTTTTTCGTGTTCTTCCTTTCCTCCCCAAAATGCGCCTGGGTTTCTCCACTTCCAAGCCCCAAAAACCCATGAAAAAATCAAATCCAAAACAAATCAAACCCTCCACTGCTCCCGTGCTCATCGGGGTTTGGTGAATCGGCGCAGGTTCTTCGTTTGCTCGTCGGTGTTGCTGGGTTCGTCGGTCAGAATCGGCGCCTGGGTTCGTCGGCAAGAAACCCAGGCGCTTGGGTTCGTTCTTCTTCGTTCGGTGTTGCTGGGTTCTTCTTCGTTCTTCTTCATTCGCCTGGGTTCTTCGATCTTCGTTCGTGACCGACGGGGACTTCGGTCAGACTTCGTTCTTCATCACACAAAAAGCTTGATTGGTTGTAAATATATACTAAGAAATCGACTCCTCTGGAGACGATTTCTATGTACAAAAATCGACTCCAGAGGAGACGATTTCTGTACATAGAAATCGTCTCCAGAGGAGTCGATTACCCCTTTTATCTGCATCTATTAATAAAGACCGCATGCTTGTCAACTCATGCTTGATATCTCCAATTGCATCACGAACTCCCCATAAGAGCGACGCTTCAGTTGCAACAACTGAAAGGACATTGTCAATCAAGTGTTCTACTACAGCCGCAACAGCCGAGTCCATTTTCGCTTTCAAACTCGCTCCTAGCTCTGTTGCTGAATTTTTAGGCTCCCCTTCTTCCAATCATATAAGTTGGAACTTGGAGAATAGAGGTGAGAGGAAGGAAGAGAAATAGAGGACCATGCTTTGACTTGTTGCTCGCCACACGAGAGACCTACGGCATAAGAATCAAGGTAAATGTTAAAATGAATGAAAGAATTTTCCCTAGTCTTTTATATTAGCTCTTTTTCTTTCTTTTTTTCTTTTTTTTTTTCTTTTTTTTTTTTTAATAATTGCATAATAATGATAAGGGAAGGAAGGTGAGGGTACCGTACCAGTAAATGCTTATAAAGATTTATTAAGGACTAAAATGAAATAACTGATAATCCGATAAAAAAAAAAGTTATATAGTTTATGGAGCAAAATTTTGACATCTTTTTTTTCTTTCGAAACAAAGTAATTGAATATTTCTTAAAATATCATTCTTATCTGATTATTAAGAATTAACACTTTTGAACAAATTATTACTTTATGATAATCACATTTTTTCTCAAGTAAAGATATTAAAAGACATCAACAGAAATATAAATTTTAGCATCTTGTTCAAGTGAATTAAATCATAATTAACAAAGATGAAGTTTAATACATGTCTTTGATTTGCCATGTTTAAGAGGGGTCATTTTACCGTACCCCTCATTTTTTGGGTATGATACTCACCTAAACTAAATCTAAACCATTAATTCAACGGTGTTTTGATCTTGACCATTTATTTATTTTGAGTGAATACCGGTTACAGGTGAAACAGGTTACATGTATAAACAAAAAGAAAAAAAAAATCAAAGACTCTCCTCCCACGCTTATTCCATCTCACTTCTTCTCTTCCAAACCAACCACAAGAAACACAGCGGCTACTAAACAAAACCCTAAGGAAGACCCACAAAAGAAGAAACAAAGTTATTCAATTCCCTCCCTAGCCAAACCAACCACAAGGTCCACAAGAACCCAGATGGCTGACCCACAAAAGAAGAAGTTGGGTTCTTCAATTTCAGCCGTTTAACTATCAATGCATGAGATGTATGTAAGTTGTCTTAATTTTTATTCACCGTTGCTAATCCAAGTTGTGCTTATTGATTGATTTGGGTTTTTTTTTTTTTTTTTTTTTTTTTTAAAGGAGATCTGGTTGTTGTTAATTTGCTAACTTTTTTTAGAAAGGTGATTTGGAATTTCCTCCTATTTGGTAGTAACTGACACTTAGTCACCAAAAAAATTTGATTACTTACATGTAATTCATGTTTCACTCTAAGATGTCTCTCTCAACTCTTCTCATACTCTTAAACCTCTGTATCTCCCTTTTCCTTTAGTACTAAATCTGGATTCACAAAATATCAATGGGGTTTTATGGGTTTGTCTATGGATTTATGTATTTTCTATGAGTTATTGTTTGTGGCTTTTTCTCCTTTTTTTTTTTTTTTTTTTGTTTGTTTGTTTGTATTTGGGTTGTGTGGGTTTAGTTTGGATTTGTATATCTGGGTCTGTATTTATTGGTAAAGCTAGGACTTGGGAATGATAGTGTTGTTGAATTTTTTTTCTTTTTTCTTTTTTTTTTTAATGGGAGTTATATATGAGATTTAGTGAATTGGGTTGGTTTATTTTTGTTAAGGAATTGTTGAATTTTTTATGTTTATAGAGTTCAATGTTGGACTAATTGAAAATGCAAATTAAGTGATTGATGTGACTAAGATTACTTTGATATCTTTCTCCATTTACAAAGGTTACTGGGTTCTCAGAAGTATTTTGTTTGTCTAAGCTAGGTGGTTGCTTGTGTTTTGTTTGAGCTGTGTATGATTATTCTACTTCGATCATGTATTTTCTTTACATGAAAATTTTACTTCTGTCAATTGAGCTTTTGTTTTAGATTTTTTATCCAAACGGATATTAGGTTGAATGTATGTATTTCCTGTGAATGGTTGTGACTTGTGAATGAATGAAAGTTAATTTTTAATATGTATTGGCTATAGCTTGTTAATAGCAGTAGATTTTCTTCTCTAGAAACAATCCTTTGCTAGACTCTAGGAAACTCAAATTTCTCCTACGCATGCCTTACCTTAATATTGGTATGGATTCCTCATTGTCTATTGTTTCCTCCCTGCACTCTCACTTTTCTCTGGCCCCTTCATTGTGCAAACTCTAAGTGTGACATTCTTGGTCTACGTGCTTATCATAACCATATGGCTTATCTCACTTGCTATCCTTGAGGTGGAATGGGCTGGTATTGGATTAGAAGAGTGGTGGAGGAATGAAAAATTTTGGCTCATTTCTGGGAATAGTGCTCACTTGGCTGTTGTGGTACAAGGCCTACTCAAAGTGATTGCAGGGATTGATAAATCTTTCACATTGACTTCTAAGTCTGCAGGAGAGGACATTGAGGACATTTATGCAAACTTGTACCTTGTGAAGTGATTGTTGGATTAAAATACTCTATCTTTTGCATGTAAATTATTGATTTCTATAATTTTTAAAACTCATAGGGTATTATTGCTTAGACTTTTTTTCCTTTTCCTTTCCCATGAAATTCATTTCCTAGTGAAAACTTTGCTTGAATGAGGATTATCTTACAAGTGAGAAACCCACTGAAAATAGCATTACTTATTTTGTATTAACTTTTTCATTATTCAGTCAAGTTTCATAATCTAGAATCTTTTAAATATTTTTTTGAAACTTGAGCGAATTGTATTGTAGTCTTCTATATTCAGTTAGTGCAGTTTGATGGTTCTAATGATGCTATTTGGTATATTTAACAGTTTACTGGTAGGATTAGCACCCTGCTATCTGATTGCTAAAACTAAAGAAATCCAGTCTCTCCAACTCCAAGTAACTTCAATGAAAAAACTATTATGCCCACACTTATATATGAACTTGTCTTTTGATGTGCTTACTATGTTGTGTGTATAGATTGTTAGCTATTAAATATAAGTTTATCACTACTGTCCTGCTTTTTATTCTATTTTTTCCCCTTCCTTTGTTTTATTGTCCAATTTATTTTATTTAAGTTAACTCATTGCTTCTTCTTTTTTCTCCTTAGAAATATACAAAAGCATGTGCTTATAAAAACAAAGTTATTGACAATTGGAGGACATTGAGATCTTGTGCGGGAAGGATAGAGCTACTGGTGTTGGTGCAAAATATATGGACAATGCAGTTGAAGTAATGACTGAAGAAGGAGAAAAGTGATGAATTCTCCTATGCATAGCAACACGTCAACATTTGGTATCTATAAGTTATGCAATTGAGCCTTGCCAAAGAAAAAAGAGTAGAAAAGATCCACTTTGAAACAATTTGTTAGTTTGAGATTTTGAATGTTATTAAAAAAAACCCCATGTATTTTGGGTACTCTCTTTCTCTCTCTAAAATATTTTAGTTGGCAAGAGTTGGCAACAAATTGTTTTAGTTTGCTATGATGGAAGGTATTTAGCCATTATTTTGTCAATTGGTCTATCAATGGCTTCTTTGTTTTGAATTTTGTGTAAAAAACACATATTTTGGATACTTTATCGTCTCTCTTGAAATAGAACTTTTTAGCTGTTAAGAACTTTGAAACAATTTTTTAGTTTGAGATTTTAAATGTTGTGAAAAAACTCATGCATTTGGGTTCTTTCTTTATGTTGATATAGAACATTTTAGTTGTCAATAGTTAGCAAAAAAAAAAAAAAATTGTTGGCTATGATGACTGATTTTTAGTCATCATCTTGTCGATTGGATTTTTAATGGCTTTTTCATTACCTCATATATTTATTAAAAATGTTACTAAAATTAAAATGTGGATGGTTTAAGAAAAATAATAATTGGAAAATATTTTATTGATCTTAAATCCAAATCCAAGTCCAAGTCCAAATTTAGGCTTTCAAATCAAGGCCTTTTAAATCCATTAATTTTAAAATCAATGGGTTTCAAATCAAGCAAATAGAATGGTTGTATAAAAATTTTATTGACATTTTGGTTTGGGAAATAGGGGTTTCAAGGGGCATTTTGGTCATTTTTAGATTTCAAAGGTCCTTCAGTCATTTTTTTATGTTTCAAAGGTATTTCAGTAAGTTTCTAAATTTCAGGGGCATTACGGTCATTTTTTAGGTTCTAAGCGTATTTAAGTAATTTTTTAGGTTATTTGGTCATTTTGGTCATTTTTTAGGTTTCAGGGTCATTCAGTTAATTTTTAGGTTCTAAGGGTGTTCTAGTAATTTTAAAGGGTTTCGAAAGGTATTTTGGTCATTTTCAAGTGTTGGGGGTATTTTTGGTCATTGTTTTAGGTTTTTTGGTTATTTCGATCATTTTTTATGTTTTAGGGTAATTTCGGTCATTTTTTTTAGGTTTTAGGGTCATTAGGTCATTTTTTAGGTTCTAAGGATATTTTGATAATTTTTTTTTAGGTTCTAAAGGTATTTTGATCATCTTTAAGGTTCTAAGGGCATTTTGGTAATTGTTGAGGATTTTGAGGGTATTTTGGTCATTTTCAAGTTTTACAAGGTATTTTGGTTATTTTGGTCCATTTTGTAAAAGTTGGTTTGGGCGTTTGATATATATCCGTTGGGGGTGAGTTCAATTACCAAATTGCCCTAACTCTTAAAATTACGCTAGACTAAAAACTATTTCAGAATTCCAATTATACTGAATTCTATCCAATTATAATGCATCAATCCAAAATTACCTATAAAAACCAAAACTTGTCACAATAAAACATCAAAAACAGTCACTTTAATTGAAAAACAAGAGACCCCAAATTAAAAAAAAAAAAAGAAGCAAGGAATCACAAACAAGCAAGCCAAAGTGATCATCTTTAGAGTTACCAGTAGCGAACGGCCTTGCAGTTGGAGCACTTTTTGGTGGCGGGGATGTGGCAGTGGGCGCAGGCAGAGTCCCGTTGGGCATTGCAGAGCTGCGATGAAGATAATCAGAGTTAGAGCTTCTGGAGGAAGTGGTAGAGAAAAAGGGGAAAGTAGGAAAAGGAAAAAGAAAAAGAAAAAGAAAAAAGAAAAAAGAAAAAAGAAAGAGGAAGAAGAAAAGCTCAATGGAACATTCTGGAGCTTGGAGGAAGAAGTGGCATGGAAAAAGAGAGGAAAAAAGGAAAAAGAGGAAAAGAGGAAGGGTACGTGTGTGGAGAGAAAAAAAGAGGGAAAAAAAAAAAGAAAAAAAAAAGGAAATGCGGTAAGTGAGTGGAGGAGAAAAAAAGAGGGAAAAAAAAGGAAAAAGAGGAAAAGAGGAAGGGTACGTGTGTGGAGAGAAAAAAAGAGGGAAAAAAAAAAAGAAAAAAAAAAGGAAATGCGGTAAGTGAGTGGAGGAGAAAAAAAGAGGGAAAAAAAGAAAAAAGAAAAAATGAAGGAAATTTTATTACAATATTTTCACAATAAATTTTAAGTGGTAGGTTATTATTAGCCAATATTAGTGAGAAAAATTAATTTTTTAAAAAACAGAAAAAAATAATTTTAATAGTACGTTAATATTAAAATCAGTATCAATTTTTATCACAATATTTTCACAATACTTTCACAATAAATCTTAAGTAGTAGGTTATTATTAGCTAATATTGGTGAGAAAAAAAATAATTTTTTTAGAAAGAGAAAAATTGATTTAAGTACAATGAAGTAGTTGATTTAAGTATGAACCAAACTCACATCTAAAAATATATATATATATATGAAATAAACTCCCTTATATATACGTTGTCTTTTTTGGTAATTTATCCTTCAAACTGTCACTTTTATAAATGCTAGCAAAACACTCAGCTTTTTGAAAAAGCACTTTTAACAGTTTTTACCAAACACTCAGCTTTTTGAAAATGCACTTTTTCATTATGCACTTTTTGAAAACTCCACTTTTTCATTATGCACTTTTATAAAAAGCTGAACCAAACTCACCCTTTATAGGTTTCAAGAGTATTTTGAAATTTTTTAAGGTTTTAGGTATTTCGATCATTTTTTAGATTTAATGTGCATTACAGTCATTTTTTTAGGTTCTAAGTCACTTTTCAAGTTACAATGTCCCTTTAGTCATTTTTTAGGTTTCATGGGCATTTAGGTCATTTTTTTAGTATCTAAGGGTATTTCGATTATTTTTTAGGTTTAGAGGGTATTTTAGTCATTTTATAAGTTTTAGGGTCATTTCAGTCATTTAAGAAACATAAAAGACTAGAAAGTGTTTAGTGTTTCATAAATCTTATGATCTTTCTTTTAATGAAATTGTAAATAAATCTTTGAGATGTGTATTAGGACACAACATTAAGTTTTTTGCGATAATTTCAAAATAAAACTTAAAAAAATTTAAAATCATAAGGTTTAGGTCAACACTAAGGCACTAAGTTGTGGTACTAACTACTAAATATATACTAGATAGTTTTTTAGATAACTTATCATATTTTAAATTTCAATAAGTATACAACAAAATACAACAACTTAATGACAATAGAAAAATTTATAAGTTCCATCGAGACTTTTAGGGAGGAAAAGCAAGTAGAGTGGTTATATAAAATTTTATTGTCATTTTGGTCTTGCAAATAAATGTTTTTGGGGTATTTTGGTCATTTGATAGATTTCAAGGGTCTTTCGGTCATTTTTTA
Organism: Quercus suber; assembly: GCF_002906115.3. Taxonomy (NCBI): domain Eukaryota; kingdom Viridiplantae; phylum Streptophyta; class Magnoliopsida; order Fagales; family Fagaceae; genus Quercus; species Quercus suber. The sequence goes on from NW_027069821.1 coordinate 92,510, forward strand.
AGTTCTAAAGGTAATTTGGTCATTTTTTAGGTTTCAGGTCTATTTTGATAATTTTTTAGGTTTCAAGGGTATTTTGGAAATATTTTAGGTTTCAAGGGCATTACTACGGTCATTTTTTAAGCCGCAAAACAATTAGAAAAAAAAAAAATCAAAATTCAAAATGACCGAACCTTAGCCTCAAAATCCGATCCCAGTAATTAAAAAAGAATAAATATATGATATAGTTGTAGGTAAAATTAAGAACAATTTTACAATCTTCAAATTAATATAATAAAAATATACAAATATTACAAATCCAACTTCAAATACACGAAAATGGTACCCTATAGACTTACACCACTTGGTTTTCGATTTGAAGATTGACGTAAGAACCCATCATATACAAAAGAACAAATTGCCTAATATAGAAAAAAATGTTAATGAAATGCTTTTAAATGTATAAAACATGAAAAATTCAATGGTGAAATATTTAAAAGATAAACTTAGGGCCCGTTTGGATACAGCTGAAAACTGAAAACTGAAAACTGAAAACTGAAAACACTGTAGCAAAATAATTTTTAAATGTGTGAATAGTACCGTGGGACCCATTTTTAATGAAAAAGTTGCTGAAAAGTGAAAAAAAAAAAAAAAAAAAAAAAAAAAAAAACGTAAAGCCAGACGCAAACGCGCTGGCCAAACGGTCTCTTACTTGAAATTACTACACTTTAAATGTTTTTCCTAGAGAATTGTATACTTAATTAGAGAGTTGTAACTCTCTAAAAAAAACAAAAAAATTAGAGAGTTGTACAAGAGGAGTTTACAAATTGTTAGAGATATATTAAACATATTAGCCCAATATAATAGGCCCAAGCCCACTCCTGCTTGTACTAGTAGTTTAGGGTTTAGTCGCATATAGATACTCACGTTAGTATCCGTTTGGATACTGATGAAAACTAGCACGTTTGCATTTTGGCTTTTATTTTATTTTATTTTTTTTTTAGAAGCGCGTTTTAGCTTTCTAGTGGGTCCTGTGCACTGTTCACGAGACCCACAAACCTCTTTTTTTCAGCAAAACTTTTCATTAAAAATTGGTTTCACAGCACTATTCACACATTTAAAAATTATTTTGCTATAGTGTTTTTAGTTTTCAGCAAAATAAGCGGAATCAAAACACACCCTTAGGGTTCATTGTAATACAGGTGATGTAGCCCTTAAAGGATTCCTCTGTGGATGTAGGCCGACAATGCTGAATCATGTAACCCTCGTGTTTTCAGTGTTTCTATTCTATGCTTCCCCTTTTGCATCCACTCTAGCATATACAACATGGTTTAACACATTGCTGCTAATAATATATTTAATATGGTATCAAAGCCAAATTTCATTCTTGGCATTAAACAACTATCTCTACACAGCAAAGAAGTTTCCTATATGCATAACACAAATCCACCATAGTGACACTACTTGCCCACAGATCTGGACTTCACGGCTTCACATAGCTGCCACGAAACCACCATTACTGTCTCGCTGCCATGTCTTCAATCTCTCAAACATGCTGTGCCTCCCTTTTCAGATCTGTGCAAATCAAGACTTCGCCTAACGAAACCAACCCCACAAATGTGCTCCTCAACCTCCCATGAGGAAAACCCAGAAATCTGATCACCTAAAGCGTAGCCACGCGCCGCAATTGGTTCCAAAATATCTCCGATGCGCCGCATCGGAATTCTCACTCGCATATCTTCATTGGACACACGCGCCACCCTGTCGACCTCCTTGTTTGCCGATCTACGGAACCTGAGATTCCGGCCCTCATTCGACCTATCACGCTCTCTCACGTGCCTCCTAGATATCTAGCCTCGCCTCTACGTGCTGAAAGATAACGCATGCGTTACCACGTGCCGAAAACCTTTGATGAAGTCATCTTGACGTCATCTAGCCACGTCAGCCCTAGTCCAAGTCAGCGCCACGTCATCAGGATGATGTCATCGTCTCTGCAGCCCGATTTGTGACCCGACCTGGAAACCCGAAACCGACCTAGACCATGTAGCCATTGACTAACTGTTGACTTTGACCTTCGTTGACTTTGGTGGAATTCCTTAAGGGCTACATTTTTATAATGTAAGAGTGTGGGCAAGCAGGTTGAGTTTGACCTTCGTTGACTTATGTAGACCTATATCTCTAACACAAATAAAGGTGAGAAAGAATCACAAATGGGCCGGATTTCAATTGAGAAATGTATCTTAAATGGATTTTCCAGCCTTTCACTTGTGAATATGCCTCTGTTTGATAGATTGTCCTTAGCAATTAAGCTTGGAATTTACATTTCTTTAGCATTTGGCCAAAGATAAGAATTTAGACCCAATGGTATAAGGAAACAGTTTCATTTTTTTATATTGCCCTCTGGGTAATTAGTCGTTGCAAATTATAACGTTTTATCATTTTATGCTTTAATAAATTTCTTCTTTTGCATTATGTTGGTGCATTTTAATTTTAATTAAAAAATAATTGTTAATTTTATTTGAACCTTGGTTCTCTTTGTAAAGAAGACTAAGTATTGCCATTGAGCTAGAAGTCTAATTTTAGAAAGTTCCACCATGAAAATGATAAGTATAATATTTACGTAAAAAAGTGGGTTATAATTCATATAGGTTAGACTTAAGTACAGTACTTAGGTGCTATTTCTTAAGTTCTTATTTTAAGATTCTACCATGTGGATTTTTTCTCATGGGACAGAAATGTATTTTTTTAATAAAGTAACCACATAGTTGAACTAATTAAGTAATCTTGAATAAATCTTACAAGTCTATTAATAGAACCTGTGGGGCCTGATAATCCGGCAACCCCGGTCCATCTTATATTCGGCCCAAGGCCCATGCCGAGGAGGAAGAAAAGTCCGAGGAAGGAGTGTGAAGGCCTTAATGGCCAAGGACCCTACCAAGGACAATCCTGCCGAGACCAACACGTCAGCCATAGCGGCATGGCGAGGGAACACCTCCAGGACAAGCTGTCACCTCCGCACTAAATGCTCTCACCTAACCCCCCAGTCGCATTAATGGAGATGAGACTTCTGGACAGGGTTGCCTTGGTTGCCGCAACTCACAGGGGTGCTGGGAAAGTGGCTGACGGGACGGGCAGTCAGAAGAAAGAAGCATGAATGATCAACAGGTGGAAGATAGAGGTTAAAAAGAGAGGAATATATATAAGAAGAAAAAAGATCAGAAATGGGGGAGGGATCCCCGGGAGAAAGGCCATCGCAAAGCTCCTCGAACAGGTGCTGAGGACAGACTTCAGAGTACAATCTTGGTGAACCAGCCTCCGGCGCCTCCAAACGGAACGACTGGGCGTTGCCCGCTTGGGGCCTAATTCTTTAACCCACTCTCTATAAATTCATTGTACTGGGCTACAATTGGCGCCGTCTGTGGGAAGAACTTGTGCACTAGCAGGAGCAACGGACAGTCGTTCCTAGATGGCTAATTTGTGCAAGGTTAACAATGACGCGTTGCACAAAAAAAAAAAAAAAAAAAAAAAAAAAAAAAAAAAAAAAAAAAAAAAAAAACGATTGCAGAAAAGCAGAAGATTCAAAGAAAACGAAAAGAGAACAAACGTCACAGCATTTTATTAAACGAAAAGTAAATACAAAATACAAACAGAGGCTCAGACAGGCTTGTTTTAAAGCTAACTATACAAACAGAGGTCCAGACGGACTTGTCCAAGAGCTAACCCTAAAAGAGAAAGGGCTGAGGCAGGCTTGCTTCAAAGCTACCAACAACCCCTGGGCCGGTATGGATGGCACCGGCAAGAAGAGAGGAGCAGATGCAAGGAGCCAGATGACCCCGCCCCATGATGTTTTCTCGATGCTCCCCAGCCGCACAATGCTTGAACATTGGAGGCGGCAACGCTCGGCACCAAGCGTGACGTAATCTCGCAAGCCTCCACCGGCAGATAAGCTGGGAGCGAAGCACCATCAGCTTGAAGGGCTGGCATGGACGCGCACCGGAGAAGGACGTTATGTACTTCATGGACCTCCCTCCTAACCGCAAGGCACGATACTACCAGGATGACGCCCAAACCTTTCCGCGGCAGAAGTCTGACGCAAACCACAACCGCAGTGATTCTCAACCAAGGGAGAAGGACCCTGATCTTGCTTGCCTCCGCCCTCGTCCAGGGCCGTCCCATTCCGCCAAGCTCTAATCCCAATCCCGACGAGGTCATCGAAGGGGCTTAGGGGGTGGGAGAGTCATGTTCCTTGTTCCACTGGAGGATTCGTGAAGTGTGGAAGGACGATTCCCCCAGAAGGCCTTATATAGAGGGCAAAGGCTAGTGGAAATTGGTCCACCCAGAACTCGAAGAAAGAGTCATCAACGACATTAATCCCGATAGAATTCCAAGGAAGCCTAAAGCCGCTGGATCTGCATTAATCCACGAGGATATTAATGAGGGCGCGCCTCGCACACCGAAGTGTTAAGCGCAGAACGCAAACAGTCAGGAGACGCCTCGTAATCGAAGAAGGCAGAAGATTGGAGCGAAGAGGGGGCTGTTGCCACGCGTGAGGATAGAAGCCCGAGCTACCCCTGCCCAGGGCAGCGTGGGGTCAAGAGGCCAGTCCGATGAATAGCCCATCCTCGGTGAAGCAAGGTCGAGGCTGCCACCACGCAAAAAACAAACCCCCCGACGATGAAGGCAAATCCCATCACTCTAAGCAAGGAGCACCTGGTACTAGACTGAGCCAGGGTCTCCCGCGGTCCTCGGACCCAAACCTGCGACGAAACTAGTTACTTACAGAAGAATACCTGGGTACTAGACTAAGCCAGGGTCTCCTGCGGTCCTCGGACCCAAACCTACGGCGAAACTAGTTACTTACAGAAGAACACCTGGGTATTAGACTGAGCCAGGGTCTCCCGCGGTCCTCGGACCCAAACCTGCGGCAAAACTAGTTACTTACAGAAGAACACCTAGGTACTAGACAGAACCAAGGTCTTGCATGGTCTAAGGACTCAAATCTATGGGAAAACTAGCTACTTATAGAAGAATACAAGCGTTAGACTGAACCAAGGCCTTGCATGGTCCTCGAACTTAAGCCTCTAGGAAAACTAACCACAGCAAAGAGTAATTGGGTACTAGACAGAACCAAGGTCTCGCATGGTCCAAGGACTCAAACCTATAGGGAAACTAGCTACTTACAGAAGAATATAAGTGTTGGACTGAACCAAGGCCTTGCATGGTCCTCAGACTCAAGCCTCTGGGAAAACTAACCACAGCAATGAGTACCTGGGTACTAGACAAAACCAAGGTCTTGCATGGTCCAAGGACTTAAACCTATGGGGAAACTAGCTACTTACAGAAGAATATAAGCGTTAGACTGAACCAAGGCCTTGCATGGTCCTCAGACTCAAGCCTATGGGAAAACTAACCACTGCATGGAGTATCTGGGTACTAGACTACACCAAGACCTTGCATGATCCTCGGACTCAAGCCTACGGAGAAACTAGCTACTTACAGAAGAACAAAAGCGTTGGGTAGAACCAAGGTGGGCATGGCCCTCAGACTCAAACTTGTGGGAAAGCCAACTACTTCACGAGATTAAGTCCCAGACGCAACTAAGGTATTGAACAAAACATTAAAGTATAACAAATGAAAGGAAACATCATCTGAGGAGCTAAAAACAAACAACTGAATATATCATAACAAGAAACATATGGTTTCGTTACAATGTCGCTAAGACAGAAGGCGAAAAAAAAAAAAAACAAAAAAAACAAAACAAAACAAACAAACAAAACAAAACAAAACAAAACAAAACAAACAAACAAACAAACAAACAAAGTGGCCCAGGCCATCAGAATGGGATAGCTGGACAAGGTGGCCTACTTCTCCAACTCGGTAGACAGCTTGTCCTGAGGCGTCTGCTGGAGGGCTTCTACTAGTACCTCGGGACTCTGGCTCGGAGGGACTACTTCTGAGAACCCTTCCTCAGCAGGAGGAATCTGGAGGCCGACGAGTGTGGCTTGGGAGTCAGCAGGAGGCTTCACCACATCCTGGGGCACCTCTTGACTACTAGCTCCTGCCCCTTCCAATGCTCCATAGCGCTCAGCCCCCTCAATAGGCTTATCAGTTGAAGTAGAATCCTCGGCGGCATCGGTTTGGCCCTTATCTGTCGCTTGTAAGGCGGAGCCAGCCTTAGGAACAATGGAGGCGAACTCTCGGATAGCAGAAGGGTAATACACCCTCTCAACCCTCCTAAGGTCAGACGAGGCCTCGACCCCCGCCTGGTTGAGGGCCTCTTCCCAAGTCTCGGAGCAGAAACACCTGCACACTTCAAGGATTTGAGCCTTGAGGGCAGCCTCAGTCTTAGCCACCCCCTCTGTAAAGGCCTCTTCCTCTGCTTGCTCTACGGAGCGCTCGACATCTTCTCTCGCAAACACGGCCTCGTCTTTAGCCCTCACGGCCTTGTCCCTAGCGTACTCGGCAATGCCTCTTGCTGCCACGGCCTCGACTAGCTCCTTCTTCAGGTCGGCAATACCCCATTGGGCAACCTGCAGCTGACCCTAGACATCCCGCAGGCGCCCTGTCTGGTCCTCAGCATGCTTCATGGCGCCGACCAGGTCGGATGCCGCCTTGTCTCTAGCCCTCGTCATCTCCTCCAAACTCTCCACTGCCTTCTTGAGATCTGCCTCAGATCTCTTGAGAGTACTCGCGGCAGTCAAGTACTTATGGCGCTCCTGATCCAAAGCCTTACCCTGGTTGTCGGCTTCCTCGTCCAGCCTAAAGGCTACCTGGATAGCCTGCAAACCGAAACAAAGGCACCGTAAGATAAGCACTAAGCAATAAAATTCAAACGGTGGAACAAGTATCAGAAGTCTTACCGTACCCAGGTACCTCTTGAGGTTGTGGGCCACTTCTTGCCTCCTCATGCCCCTCAGCTCAGCCATGTCGACGGGAAGGAGGAGGGACCTCTCCAGGGCGTCAGCTACGCGAGCCCCCTCGCCTCCTCGGAAGTCCCTGAGAGTGGCGTCGTCCATCAGAGGCTTCCCGTGAAGCATGGCAGCAGGCAGCTAGGCCTGGGACTCGGACACCTGGATAACCTCTTTCCCTTTGTCCCGACCACCAATCCTCAGCTGTTTAGAGGGTTGGCGGGCTTCACCTTCTTCCTGGGAAGGACGAGATTTCCCCCCATCCACTGGGTCTTTGTCTTTGGAAGACCTCTTCCTTTTCGGATCAAGGGACTCGAGCCGAGGATCCGAGATTGGCGGAATAGTAGACGACCTGGTCTGTGCAGGTAAAGGCTTAAGCAGGGCAGGAGGAAGCTTGGGTGTGGATGAATGAGGCTTAGGTTGTGACTCCCTTGGCGTGCTTTTCCCCGTCTTGCCTTCAAGCAAGTCAAATAGGTTGGGTTGAGGTTGTCTCCTGGAACCCATTTCGGCCTGAGTACCAGCCCTCGGAGGTAGAAGATCGGCTTCGGACAGTTGGGGATCCCCCAAGTCACCGGAGGGATCCTCGGACAGATAGGCTTGATCGAATGCAGCAAATTCGTCCTCGGACGAACCCAGATCCACTACCTTTCCCTTTTTTTTCGAACCCTCTCCCTCGGCCTCCGCAGCTTGATGGGACAAGGAGGAACTAGCCAATGGGATGCCCTTCGGAATGGATGATCCTTCAGAAAATGAAAACCCGTGCTCCACCACAGTGATTTGCCTAAGCCGAGGGTCACGAGCCCTGATCACGTGCTTCGGGACCAGAAACACCTTCTGGCTCGGATCGCACCCGAGGATCTTGTGAGCAGCCCTGACTTGATTGTCGCCATCGTTCACGAAAACCTCTGACCTAAGCACGAATTGCAAGTCCTCCTTGTTGACCAGGTTAAAACGGCACGCGAAGGCATGCAGATCTGCAGAAAGAAAAACAAACTCTTGTCACCAGTCGAACAAAGCAAGGAAAAAAGAAAAAAAGGTTAGATCCTCTCCTACTCCAAGTACCCTACCTGGCTCTCCTTCTATTTTCGGGCAATGGAGACCATTGTGCCACTCCCCCAACACAATGAGAAAGTCAAGATTCAGCCCCTTGCTAGAATCGAGAAGACACTAGATAAGCCGAACCCTATCGTCCCTCGTCTTCATATAGTATGTCTTACCCTTCAGGTGTTGGAGGTTATAGCACCAGTTTACGTCATGGTGGGTTAACCTCAACCCCATCTTCTCATTCAAGGCGTCTACGCACCCTAGTATCCTAAACATATTGACAGCGCACTGGGTGGGAGTTAGCCGAAAGTGCCTAAGGTAGCCGCTCGTCACCGGCCCCATAGGGATTCTCATGCCTCCCTCTAAGAAGGCTATTATGGGGATCACAACTTCGCCCTCGTTCCTCCTAATGTACCAATCCCTTTCCTCACAGTACCTCAAGCCTACAACAACTAAAAGACTCGAGAAAAGACTCATTCCTTACAACAACTAAAAGACTCGAGAAAAGGTGAAGGAAAGAAAGGACTCAGAGAAAAATTTGCGCTACAGAGAGAAGAAAACTTACAGAAATGAGGGAAAGCTCCTCGGACAGGCTTTTTATGCTGAAAAGGAGCGCCGGTTGATGTGGAAGTTTGACCGGATTCAGAGTATGTGCGCCAAGGTTCTCAAGTACACAAATAAGGGGGCAAATCGATTCAAACAAGTATTTTTACTCTCAATTAAAGATAATCAGGCGGAGTTTCCCGCTCATCAAGGCAGGAAATCCCCACCGACCGATTAGCATCACACCATTGAACGTGGGGAGTATGGAGCCGTCAGAATTTAATGCGAGCGTTTAATGCTGGTGCACAACGTATATCGAGACGCCAGAAACGTGCATTAGGCAGGCGGAAAGACTCCAACGCTGACGTAGGCCACTATGGGACGAGTTATGACGAAGGCCCGAGGACACGAAAATCCTCCTCCCCGCCCGAGGAGCTAGACAGCAGGATTTCGAGGGGCTATTGTGGGGCCTGATAATCCGGCAACCCCGGCCCATCTTATATTTGACCTAAGGCCCATGCCGAGGAGGAAGAAAAGTCCGAGGAAGGAGTGTGAAGGCCTTAATGGCCAAGGACCCTGCCGAGGACGATCCTGCCGAGACCAACATGTCAGCCATAATGGCATGGCGAGGGAACACGTCCAGGACAAGCTGTCATCTCCGCACTAAATGCGCTCACCTAACCCCCCCAACCGCATTAATGGAGATGGGACTTCTGGACAGGGTTGCCTTGGTTGCCGCAACTCACAGGGGTGCTGGGAAAGTGGCTGACGGGACGGGCAATCAGAAGAAAGAAGCATGAATGATCAACAGGTGGAAGATAGAGGTTAAAAAGAGAGGACTATATATAAGAAGAAAAAAGATCAGAAATGGGGGAGGGATCCCCGGGAGAAAGGCCATCGCAAAGCTCCTCGGACAGGTGCCAAGGACAGACTTCGGAGTACAATCTTGGTGAACCGGCCTCCGGTGCCTCCAAACGAAATGACTGGGCGTTGCCCGCTTGTTAGGGCCTAGTTCTTTAACCCACTCTCTACAAATTCATTGTATTGGGCTAACTGGGCTTGAGTCCACTCTCTCAATAGTAGAAGTGCTCAAACCCGAACCCTATAGAACCATTTGCAAGTTTGCAGCATCCCTTAATATAAAAACAACAATAAAATATCTATATAGATATTAAAAAAAAAAAAATGAAACTGTTTTTTCATTATACCATTGGGTTCAGAGTCCAGATTCTTATCTTTGGCTAAATGATAAAGAAATGCATATTCCAAGCTTAGTTGCTTAAAGAAAACCCCTTAAAAGAAATGGATGTTCCAAGTAAATTGTTGGGCAATCACCCTCAGAATTATGTCAAAAACTTAATTAGTAGGACTTACTATAATACTATGAGAGGAAGGAGTAATGTTCTCAGAGTTTTAAAGTACAAACTAAAATAACAATATCGTTGTCTCCATATATGTTTTGTGATTATAAGACCAGCATATTGTCCAATGTATCATGTAAGCATGATTAGGAACTGTACAAAAAAAGTCTTTTAAATTAGCAAATTTTGTTTGCATAATAGTGGTATGGCAAAGCGAGGGAACCATTAGGTATTATCAAAACTTCAAATGAAGGATTAAAATGAAATAACTGATAATTCGATAATTGAATAGGTAAAAAGGATATAGTGTGAATGTCATGAGGAGTTTGAGCTTACCTGGTACGAGATCCAACAGCTTAATTTCAGTGCCAGCTGTGTGTCTTGAATTAAGCGGCCGGACTGGAAACTCTATAGCTCGCTAGCTAAGTTTGCCAGAAATCTGGCAGATGAAGTTGTTTGGATGGAAGATTCCCCTGTGAAATAACATCAATTTCTTCTCTTAAGATATATTTATATATATTAGGAACTTGAAGAACCAAAATCATATTTTGACATTTTTATTTTCTTCTAAACATAAAAGATAAAGGTTAAGACTTCCTAAAATATCATTATTAAAATTGTTGAACAAACTAGTTCTTGGAACAAGTACATTGATTCAAAAGCAAAGCAATTAGATTTAGAAGACACTAACAAGGATTATCTCATTGGTTAAATAGCAAAACCATTAGGTAGAAAAAAATAATTCAAACTGACCCAACCTCAGCCGACAAAATCTGATCCAGATTATTAATAAAGAATAGCACGTATAATTAAGAACAATTTACAATCTTCAGATCAATATAATAAAAATATACAAATTTTATAAATCCAATATGCAACACTCGAAAATGGTTCCCTAGGGCCTAGACTTACATCACTTGATTTTCAATTTGAAGATTGACGTAAGAACTAAGAACCCACCATATACAATAGAGCAAAATTATCTAATATAGGAAAAAAAAATATAATGTTAATGAAATGCTTTTAAATATATACAATATGAAAAATTCAATAGTGAAATATTTCACTATACAATGTGAAATATTCAATAGTGTAGTCAATTCCAATTAAGTTTATCTTCTAAATATTAATATTTAGAAGATAAACTTAATTGGAATTGACTACACTTGAATTTTTTTCTTTAGGAGAATTGTATACTTAGAGAGTTTACAAGATGGATTTTCAAATAAAGGCGATAAAGAATTACAAATGGGGAGGATTGCAAATGAGAAATATATCTTGATGGATTTTTTGGTCTTTCACTTGAGAATATACATTTCTTTGATAGGTTTCCCTTAGCAATTGAGCTTGGAATATGCATTTCTTTAGCATTTGGCCAAAGATAAGAATCTAGACCCAATGGTATAATCCAATAGTATTTATTTGGTCGGCAAATAAATGTGCTTTATTTGGTAGAAGCTATTAGTGCAGAATTAGCTTAAGTTACACGACAATTAAGTTGGACTATTTATCATGGAGGGCAAGTCAAATAAAAATTCTACTACACCGGTTTATAAGTTTTGCTAACTGCAAAGGTCTTGAATCTCTCATAAAAAATATTGAACTTTCCATGCTTTTGCCTGATTGGTTTTGTTTTATTTTTTATTTTTATATCTTTAATTGATATTTTTTCTTTCTAAAAAATAATGATTTTTTTCTATTAGAGCATTTTAATAATAAATTATTATTTTATTAAACAACTAGTTGACAAATATAATGAAAATATATGAGAACTTAATGTAGTAAATGATGAGTTAGAGTATTATCAAATTTAGAATCACACATTAATTTTCAGCCAACTTTATTCTATTCCCCTCCAAGAGAATCAATTTCGTACCCAAGACTGTTTCGGTTTGACTAAGGGAATGAAATATTTGAATAATCTAAGTATATGTATGTGAATATATTTGATTTATTGGGCTTAAATGTAATATAGTCTTTTCTCCAAAAAAAAAAAAATGTAATATGGTCCTTTGGGAGAAATATGTAATGTAGTCTTTTAATATTGGATAAATTATGTATTTGATTCTTAGCCCAACTATCTTATTTTAAAAAGTCAATACTTATAATTTTTTTCTCTAGAGTTTAAATAAATTTGAGCAGTTTTGGAACTTGTAGCTTTTTAAGCAAAAAAAAATCCATTAAATGATTTTCCCTTAAAAGTTGAATTTTCTAAATAGAACTAACAATTTCGGACAGGAGAGAGATTTTTGATATATTTTTAGTGAATTATTATCTCTAACACACTATAATATGTAAACCCTCTTCACCATATTTATGTTTTGAGAAATTATGGGCAAAGGAAAGAGTCCTGGAATCTTAGAGCAACCTTTTTAACCGTAACGGATTGTAATTAGATTCCAGATCTTCTAAATATTTGGGTTTTTATCTTCACCACAAATTTTGCTTTGACTGGGAAAATTATGCAATACTTCAAAAGCAATCCTCTCTCTCTCTCTTATATGAATTTTGGTTCTTTGTTTGAAGCACAAACTAATTCGATCTATTCGGTTGTTCACACAGAACTTGGCACAAAAAAGATGGGACTTTCAAATGCACCGGTGAAGCTAGGGGGGGGGGGGGGTCATGGCCGCCTGACTTTTTCAATTTTCCATTATAGGTATTAGGTAGTATGAAAATCACATAAATAATTACAAGTCACAGAAAAAATGCACTTATTGGCCCCCTTAGATTTAGAATCTAGGTCCTAACTCCTTAAAATTTTTTATTCAGTCCAGAAATCCCCCCCAAAAAAGACCATACAAATTTATAATTACTCCTCAAAGTATTTGAATTATTGGTTGGTCTCAATAATTAATAAAGAATGAATATATGATGTAGACATAAGTAGAATTGAACTAAAATATACAATATTCAAATTAATAAAATAAAAAATAAAAATTTCAACTCCAACCTCCAGTCCTGAGTCCACTAATCGAAATTGGTACCCAAGATTTACACCATCTGATATTCAAATTGAAGATGGATGTAGGAACCTAGGAGATCCAAAAGAACAAAATATCAAATATAGAAACAAAAGCTAATTAATGCTTTTAAATATTTAAAATATGCAAATACAGTGGTGAAATATTTGAAAGAATAGACTTACTTGAAAATTAAACTCGAATATTTTTCTTGAGAAGAATTGTTCCCTTCGAGAGCTTAGAAGAGGAGTATACAATTGAAGGTGATAAAGAAATACTAAATAGGGAGGATCGCAAACGAGAGAAATAAATTAAATAATATAAAGATGGTTTTTCTCCGCTCTGTATTTCACTTGAGACTGAGAGTTGAGAATGAGAAGCATTTTCGTTCTTCTCAGCAAAACAGAGTATGAGTAGCCTTTTACTACAGACTTGAAGTAGCCATGGTCGACCACTTTCTTCTTATTCTTCACTTTTTTTCACTTTTATGACTTTTTGCTTAACTGCTTGTTTGCTTTATGACTTTCACTTGTCTGTTTCTTGAATTATTACTGTCACACAGTTTTTTTTTATTTTATTTTATTTTATTTTATTTTAAGGTTATCGCTTCACATTTTTAAATTTATTAGGAAAAAGATGACAGCTCATGTGCTTCACTATTTGCGACACAGACTTCAAAAGTAATATTATGTTGGACTGATTCAATATCTCACCCATTCATTTCACGTTAATTTTTAACATCTTATTTTTAAATTTTAAATTTTTAACTCTTTAACATTTTTTTTAACATTTTTTAATTCATTAGTTGAAATTGAAAGTTGAAAATTCAATTTTCAATCTAAGCCATCCAATACTATTACACTATGTGCAATACTCTAGATATTGAATCTATCTCAATCGGTTGGAAAAGATGTCACCAGTTCACTCTTGAAATTGACAAATATCTCCTCTATATATATATATATATATATATTTTTTTTTTCAATATGATACTTAAAAATAATATCTTTCACTTGAGAATGAATTTGGATCCAGTGCAATACCTAGGGTATTGTACAAAGTGCAATTACACTAACTCACTCTCACATCAATTTTTACTTTCCTACTTTTTAACATTTTTTTTTTTAATTCAATGGTTGAGATTGAAAGTTAAAAATTCAACTTTCAATCTCAGTCATCCAATACTATTGCACTAAGTGCAACACCCACCTGATCTCAACCCCTTGAGAATCTGTGGTCTTAATGAAGTAGCCATTCTCGACCACTTATTATCTGTTCATTTGCTTTTTCCCTCTTATAGAATCACATGTAAGGTTGTCAAAATCAAGATCCTGCAAAGAATCGTGGAAGGTAGATATGATCAAGGATCGAATGATCGAATTATGAATCGTAAAATTCTACATTATTTGAGAAAAAAAACATATTGGTAAGTTAAATAATCACATAAATTATATATTCATTCATAAAAACTAAAAATTTGCATCAATTTAATGTAATTACCATACAACACCACATCCATTGTAAATGTCATTTAAAAAGGCCAAAAATCTCAAAACGTAATTAATACTCTATTGGGATGTTATTTTTTATTTAGGGATAATTACAGCAAACCCACCTGAGGTTTGGCTCGTTTGCACTTTGCCTACCCGTGGTTCAAAACTTATCACTTTGCCCACTTGTACTTCATTCCGTTTGCTCCCCGTTACCCACCTCACCCTTAGACGTTAGAAAAACACCTTTTTATTTGAAATCACAACATAAAACGAATCAAAACTTCTTCCCCTTAGAAAATTTCTCACGAGACCTATTTTCATATGAAATAAATACTATGCCTTCAAAGATCTATTGAGACAAGAAAAGGCTTCTAACGTGACACTTTATCTCTCTACCTTAGAATAGTAAAACTGGGTCTATTGAGATGTTATTTTTCATTTGGAGCAAACTAAGCATTCTGTCAAGTTAAAGAAGATTACAAGAAATTAAGATTGTTTGTAATCGTCAAAAATCATTCAATTCTATTGATCTTGAATGATCTAGCGATCCTACCAAAAATCCGTGAAAGATCCATATCGTTTTGGATAGGTGAGATCATAAAATTATAGGATTGTAAGATTTAGATCGGGATTTTGACATCCATAGTCATATGACCGTATTTATTTTGTTTTCAAATGGGTTGTCTGCATCTTTTAGGGGGTGTTTGGTAGAGTTGTTTAAACAATGGTTTTCGTTGTTTAAACAACACGATACGTATTTTCACAACACTTTTTTTACTCACATGTATTTTCACAACACTTAAACAATGTTACTAGAACAATATTACCAACTAGACCCTTAATTATTGTAGTCCCATAGTTTCATATTATTGTTTCACATTTAAGTGGGAATTCGTGATTTCGGGTTAAGGGAAGTGTTTAGGGATTAAGGGAAATTAAATTGTGTAATTGTGCTGCCTAAACTAGTCTATAGCTGTAACAGAAAGCAGAAAGCAAAACTTTTTTCAATATACCCGAAAGCTGAACACTTTAAAGATATGGACAGCTGAAATGAAGAGAAATAGAGTGGATGCTATNTTCATATGAAATAAATACTATGCCTTCAAAGATCTATTGAGACAAGAAAAGGCTTCTACTTACAATGCAAGACAAAACCTGCATGTTGACTATATACAAAAGTCATGAAACGGAAGGATTCTTCAAGAAAATTCCATTTACGCGAGACATCATGATTCATAATCTCCTCCAGGTTATAAAGAGACATAAGAAGCTTCTATGTAGAAGTGCAATCACAATGTTTGAATTGTGAATTTTGTCTTTGTTTAAGTGACCCAATATGTATAATAGATCTTAACCACAAGTCCTTAACCAAGCATGTTTGTCTCAGTCAACAAACCATTTTACAACAACTTATGAATCATTTCTTAAGAATCAACTTGATTTGCAACTATTTTAAGATAATACCTCCTTTACATTCAAACCCCTACTCACTCTTGATTCACCAGAAACCTCTGCAAGAACAGTTGCCATCCTTGAAATGGTGAAACATAGTTTCATATTATTGTTTCACATTTAAGTGGGAATTCGTGATTTCGGGTTAAGGGAAGTGTTTAGGGATTAAGGGAAATTAAATTGTGTAATTGTGCTGCCTAAACTAGTCTATAGCTGTAACAGAAAGCAGAAAGCAAAACTTTTTTCAATATACCCGAAAGCTGAACACTTTAAAGATATGGACAGCTGAAATGAAGAGAAATAGAGTGGATGCTATGAGTTATT
Organism: Quercus suber; assembly: GCF_002906115.3. Lineage (NCBI taxonomy): Eukaryota > Viridiplantae > Streptophyta > Magnoliopsida > Fagales > Fagaceae > Quercus > Quercus suber. The sequence continues at coordinate 108,574 of NW_027069821.1, forward strand.
GGAGAAAGAATAACGGACGATCGAAGCTATTCACCTTCTCCAAACTGGTGTAGCTTATTTTACTCCGAGTCAGGTAAGCGTAAGACTTCCTCAGTTAACAACTTAAAATCCACGATATATATTTTCAGAAATGTTAGAGATGGGCTGTAGTCATCATTGACTTCAGTCTCTTTAATTTATTATATATTTTTTTTCTGTTTCTTTTTAATGCAGAAAGAAATTCATGTAATACTTCACGACTCATAAAAAAATTCATGCAATATACTTTTATGTCCACTCTTACAATGACCAATTCATCGCAAAAATTTTGAAAATTTGTTTAAAGAAAATACTATGTATATATTATTACTTTCTATATCCCAAATTGTTTGTTATGTTCAAAATGTCCAAATTTTTAAGAGAACATCATTTAATATGTCTTCTTTTATGTAAAAAGATGTCATTTTCAAAACTATTATCATTAATTTAAGGAAAAAGCTAACGTATTCCCTAAAGGCATTAGTTAATGAATCATTTTAAAAAAAATTTAAAGAAGTGTTACATTTTCAACATTTTCACAATAAATTATAGAATTTAAGTTTTTATTCGTTCTAATTTGAATCCATAATTTTTTTTTTCCATCTATAACAACAAATAACAACCTAACATTTAAATATTTATTATGAAAATATTATGAACATAACATTTCTTAAGTTTTTATGGGAAAAGGAAAAATAAACAATACAAATTTTGATAATTTTTTCTATTTTCATAAAAATTGTATAAAATTTTTTTAATATAGTTTATTAATGAATACCTTAAGGACATTCATTAATCAGACCTTTAATTCAGACTTTAATGAAAAAATGGTATTATTTTAAAAAAAAAAAGTAAAAAAATTAAATTAAGAAATTTAGTTATTAACTTTTCAAAAAATGCTATATTTTTATAAACATATTAAAGATCTATTTGAGATTTACTTATTTTGATGAAATTAAAATTTTTTTGCTGAAAGTACTATAGATAAAAGTAAAAGTTAACTAAAATTGTACCGTGAAATTTATAAATAGTATTAAAAAGTACAGTAAGCATATAAATAGTATTAAAAAGTACAGTAAGCGTATAAAATTGTACTGTAAAATTTATAAATAGTATTAAAAAGTACAGTAAATGTATAAATAGTAACAAAAATAAGTTACATAGTAAAATAAACTAGTTTTTTAATCTATAGCCAAACAAGCGCTAAAATAAATAAAAGACTAACAACTTGAGATAGTTTTTTTTTTTTTTTTTTTGTTTGGGCGTAGCAAATTCCGAGATGAGCATAAAAAAATAAATTAAAAATAAAAAACCTTTTTCGGTAGAAAAAAATAAAAAATTTGTCACCATACAGTATAGACTACTAATTTGGTGTTTCGAAGCAAAATGTTGTCGGCCCACCAAATATGGTTGTGCTGCATGGGAAAGAGGATTAGATTCCCAGACAACGAGTTTAGATTCCCTATGGCAGTCCACCAAATCACGTGGTATTTTGACTATTTTTATATTTTCACATTACCTGTCAACATGAATTTCAATTCCCTATGTCAGTCCACCAAGCCATGTGAAACTAAAAAATGCCATGTAAAAACTCATGCTAGTAATTTACAACTTCAAGTAAGTGAATTGCACTCCACTTGTATTATTATTCTTTTTTTTTTTGGGTGAAATGAGCTCCGGGCACAAAAACAAAATAGTAAAAATACTAGTTATTTAAGATCGGTTTGATTAGTGGTAAAAAAGTGGAAGAATATAAAATATTTTAATTTTGCTTCGTGCTATTTAGTTGGAGAGATGTAAAAGTGAAGTGATGGAAAACAATTTTTTTGTTTGATAAAAAATAAAAATAAAAAGATAAAAAATATAAATTGTATAAATTTAGGGTACGTTTGGTACGCTGTAATAGCTCCTGTAATGGAATAGCTATTCATATATAATATCAATTCGGTCATTTGGTTACATCTTTATTACATGGATTAATTATTACATTGGAATAACTATTCTTTAAATTGAAGAATAGCTATTCCTCTTTAAAATGGATGTAATAGCTATTCCTCAGTGTATATAATAGGTTTTAAAATTAATATATTTCCAAAAATGTAAAGTTTCCTTATACATCTTCTTTTACAAGTTTTCCATATGTAACAACCAAACTAATGAATAGTAATAATTATTTCATTACAATGTCTTCTATTCCCAGTAATAAAGATTACTATTCCTAATGTAATCTGGAAATTAACTTCTCTACAATCCAGATCAGACACCCATATGGCCTCAAAATGAAACGGTTCCTCAAGAACCAAAACTATATATTTTTCAAAAGCTAATCATAAATAGGAATGTCTCTATAGGTAGTAATTTTAGTCATCCTTTACACTGGGTTGTGCCTTCTTTTCTTTTTTTATTTATTTATTTATTTATTATTATTTTTTTAATGAAAAGATAAAAAAAAAAATGGGTCGTGCCTTTTTCCCTGGGTTGGAACCAAAACATATAGGGGCACTGGAAAATAGAGTTAATCACCACCCACGCGTGAGTAATAAGGTTGTGGTACAAACTTCTAAAGCAAAAGATGCTTTTTTTCTCTAACCATTCACAGTTGAGTATAATTTTTATGCTTATGCACTAAAGAGTGAGTATCCCAATTGATCAGATATGTATTTTTTCTTTTTGAAGTTCTTCTTGCTATATCCCTCCCAGGTCTCCCTTTAGTGCTAGAAATGAGATTTAAAAAAAAATAGTTTTGAGTATTTTATATCCGTTATAGTTGTGTTTAGTGTTGTTAATGCTTACAATGTAGTGTGTTAGTAACATTGTCAATACAATAGTTATTTATTTATTTATTTTTGGTGGTTGATGTTGTCTAGTATAGATAAAGGAATAAAATCCTCTATACTACATTTTATATTTCACTTTATGTTCCACTAATCATAATTTGTTATGTGTTTTTTTCCATTTTAAATTTTGGCTATTTTATAAAAAAAGTTAAAAAAATACATGGCAAGTTGTAATTTGTAGAACATAAAATAGAACATAAAAAATAATATAGAGAATTTGTATTCAGATAAAAGGTCAATTCAAGTATACTGGTGTGGTGCAAAATAACAGATTGCGACTTGGACTACTTACTTTGACTGCATAGTCGTCCACATTCGTGGTGAAATCAGATTGATACTTAAAGCTAGACTTGAAGCAAATATACGAGACGTGGGGTTTGGCCCACTTCCTTGACTCACTAGCTCACTGCAAGTCAAGGGCGATGATTTCACTTCTGTCTAAGATAATAAACCATTATAGGGTGTCCTCAGTGAACATTAGTGGTATAACAGTAATACCTTTCACCTCCCTCGAGTCATGTTAGTGAGGTAACAGTCACTTTAGCAGATTCTACTATGATTTCTAATGGTCAGTTTGGATAGAGGATGAGGCAGGGAGAGTAAAAGAGAATTGGGTAAAGTTGGCTAGAAATTGGTTCAATACTCATGTTAATAGACCATGGCCAAAGAACTAACAAGTATGCTCCAGTAGATAAAAGGTAGGAATAGAGCGCAATTGTTAGTTCTCCACTTCTTTGGCAATAGGCATCTCGACACTGAGTCTTGAACCTTGATCATCATTAATAATGCCATGCTGGTCACTTCAAATTGCCCATTTGCCTGTGAGCAACCAGGAGAAGAGTAATTCCCAACTGTGAGCAAAATTCCTTGAACTAGTTGTTGTTGATCTGCTTCTTGTTGTCAAAGACTATCACAGGTGGGATTCCAATTCTACATTTGATGGATTTCCATATAAAATCATTCATATTCTACCCGATTATTGTTACTAAGGGTTTTGTCTCTACTCACTCGGTGAAGTAGTTAATAGAAAGCTTTTTTTTTTTTCCCCCTTTTTTATTTTAAATCACTAGTTTTCTTCATGAAGCTGCAATGAAAAACGATACTCTAAGTCATATATAATTATCTTTTAAATTATATACGCAATTAATATATTTTTAAAAGTAAAATCAAGGCTTTTTTGTTAACTAAATTAAAGATTAGATTTTAGAGTATAATATTTATTTTTAGAAACATCAAATGTATACATATAAATTAATTTAAGATAATTTAAATGAAAAACTTTTCTTTTGTTTATGGATGACAAAGTAGAACATGTGTCAAACTTTCAACCATATAATTCATAATATCTTTTCTTTCAAAGTAATGTTACAAACACAACATTTTTCAAAACAAATAAGTGATTTTTTTTTTTTTGGGTTCTCATCTAAACTATTACTAACATTACTTTATTATCTGCAGTTACCAACTTGACATCTTGGTAGTTGGACATATTTTTGTGAAAATTGTGACTATAGAGTTATTGTTTCTTCTTAAAAAAAAAAAAAAAAAAAAAAAGCCATGCATATCTATATCCCTAACAATCTTGTAGTATGTAAAATGAAAAATAAAAAGAGTTAGTTTTTGGAAAAGAAAAGGATTTTTTACAATATATTTTTGCTTATATATTTTGTGAACATATGTTTTAGGGGCTCTTAAAGTTAATAAATTATATAAGGCAAAAAAGTGAATATTAAAAAAAGAAAAAGATTCGAACTTTAAATTAGTGTTTTTATTTTTTATTTATTGTATAATATGAAAGGGGTCGTTAACTAAAATTTAAAATTGTGGGCAAGTACACAAAAATTGCATGGTTTTTTTTTTTTTTTTTTTTTTTTTAAATTGTAAAATACGAAACCACTTAAAGTTTTGAATGTAATAATTAACCACCTCTTGTATTAATTGTTTTATACCTAAACTACTAAAAATTTGTGGAAACAGACATTTTTGCTTACACAATGGCACATGTTTATGTATATATAGAGTTTCAATATATGACGTCCAATTTTGATGATTGTGTTTCTTATTATAAGGCCAAGACACAAATCGATTTTTTGTGTAGGTAATAATTGAACTCCAGATCTCTTATTCAACCATTAGAAATTATACTAATTGAGCTAATTGAAACCTACCATGTTTATATCATTTTCATATGAAATAATATCACAATTAATGGTTTACAAATAAATCATAGTTATTATGTCTAGACATGGTTAATTAATTGGATTTTTATACTAGTGACCCAATGCTTAGATTGATTTGAGCCTTTAATTAGACCATTTAAGCATATAACCTAGTCAAATTAATTAACCCAATTATATTCGATGGGTTTTTTGTAACCTTGTTCAACCTCAACAAGTTTCTAAAAATAGTTAGGCTTTTTTTGAGTACTTTAAAATACTTAAACTTATTAGGAAGAAAATTATTAACTTTCAAAATGATTTAAGTTATTTTCATATCACTTGTTTATATTATTGCACAATATTTTTGTTATAGTATTTACTTTGTTTGTTCATCTATTTTAATTTAAAGATTCTATCATTACAAATTTTTGTAAAAAAAAAAAAATTGTTGAACTCTTTATGTTTAGCTTATACTAAGAGTGATCAATAAATATTATTTTCTTAGGGTATGTTTGGTACGTTGTAATAGCTCCTGTAATGGAATAGCTATTCATATAATATATCAATTCGGTCATTTGGTTGCATCTTTATTACATGGATTAATTATTACATTGGAATAACTATTCTTTAAATTGAAGAATAGCTATTCCTCTTTAAAATGGATGTAATAGCTATTCTTTAGTGTATATAATAGGTTTTAAAATTAATATATTTCCAGAAATGTAAAGTTTTTTATACATCTTCTTTTACAAGTTTTCCATATGTAACAACCAAACTTATGAATGATAATAATTATTCCATTACAATGTCTTCTATTCCAATAATAAAGATTACTATTCCTAATGTAATCTAATTCAGTGTACCAAACATACCCTTAAGCATGTTATTGTACCCTTATATATTTTATATGTGAATACTATGTATATTATATTAAAATTTTAAAAATTGATCTATCAATTTTTAATTTTCAGAACTTTAAAAAAAAATTATATTTTTATTCAAATTTTAATTCAATCGGTGATTTGAACCGAGATCAACTAGTTAAACTAGTGACCCAAAACTTATAATGAGTCAATTTCTAATCTAGATTTAATATAGGCGTAAAAAAATATTACTATACAGGATTAAATACTCAAAATTTCAAAGGGTAAGGGAGTTTTGTGTGTGTGTATATATATATATATTTTCTTAAATTTTTTTAATTGTAAATTAGAGGGTAGGCAGGAAATTTGAAAAAGAAAAGAAAAGGAAAGAGAAGCTTTTATTAATCCCCCGCCTCTTTGAACTTTTAAAATCTATAAATACAGAGCTGATTCAAACTAAAGCCTTCCATTTCCTTCTCTACTTCATTCATTCCAAAAGCTTCTGTACTCACTTTCCTTCAAACCAAACTCCCTTTCTTCTTAGTTCTCTCCCATTGCAAAACCAGGCAACTCTCTCTCTCTCTCTCTCTCTCTCTCNCATTCAGTGTACCAAAGTACCCTTATTCTCACGTTCCTATTAGGTAATTTTTAAAAATATCTAATTAGGGAAAAAAAAAAAACAGAAGTTAAAATGGAAAAAAAAGAAAAAGAGAGAGATCAACATATAGAGTTGTGGGGGAGGGCTTGGGGTAAATGGGTAATTCCATCAACCCCTTTCTTTCTTTTTTTTTCTCTCCATTTTGGGAGAATTGAATTTTAATGGACTCGGAGAGAAAACTGTCGAGTCCCACTATTTTTTCCTGTCTCCACTCCCAATCTAACAAATTTTTTTTATTTTTTATTTTTGATAAGATGAATAATTCTTTTACTTTGTTGAAAGAGAAATAAGTATATTCTTTATTTTTGGTTGGAGAAATGAAAAGTGGAGTAATGAAAACTTTTTTTTATTTTTTATTTTCATAAGATGAAAAACTTCTTTACATTGTTGAAAAGAAAAATAGAGAATAAAATATATATATATATATATAAATTGAATAAATTTACTTTCATATTTCTAGTAAATAATTTTTTTTAAATGTCTTATTAGAGAAAAAAACTGAACGTGTAAATTTGTGCCATGTCTCTCACATTTGCCACCCAAGTTTTGTTTTTTCTATTTCTTTTATGGTCAGGTTGACGGGTGCCCTTAGGGTAATGGTTAACAATTCATTTTAGAAAAAATTTGTCACAACTTTTATGGAAAATAGAAAAACTTGTCAAAAACAAACTTTTTTTTTTTTCTTTTCTCATAAAATTTTCTTAAAATGGTTTGTTATCATTTCCCAGAGGGCATTTGTTAGCATTTTCCTTCTTTTTAATGCAGAAAGAATTCATATAGTATACTTCATGACTCATAGAGAAATTCATGTAATATTCTTTTTTGTCCACTCTTACAATGATTAATTCATTGCAAAAAATTTTGAAATTTGTATAAAAAAAATACTATGTATATATTATTACTCTCTTTGTCCCAGATTGTTTGTCAAGTTTAGATGGTCTGACTTTTTAAGAGAATATAATTTAATGTGTTGTCTTTTAAGTAAAAGGATATCATTTTCAAAATTATTATCATAAACTTAAGGAAAACGTTAATGGACTCCACATGTGGTAAGTTTTTATTGGTTCTAATTTGAATTATAACTTAAATTATTTTTTTGCCCATTCGTAACAATAAATAACAACCTATCACTTAAGGATTTGTTATGAAAATATTATAAATGTAACATTTCAAGTTTTATGAGAAATGAAAAAAAAAAAGTGTTTAATAATTTTTTCCATTTCTCATAAATTTGTATTAATTTTTTTTAATATAGTTCTTAATAAATGTCTTAGGCTCCGCTTGGAGTTCATAAGGGAATTAATGGAATGAAATAAGATGATCATAAGGGAATGAAATGTATTTAAGTAAGGGAAAGGAATGGAAAAGAATGGAATGTAATGGAATTTAGTAACCTTGATTGGATGTTTTAAAATAAAGGAATGGAAATGAATGAAAATGAATGGAATGTAAGTAATCCTGTTTAGGAGCAACATAGAGAGAATGGAATTGAATCATTTTATGATGATATTACTATTAGACCCTATTTTAAAATAAAGGGTTGAATAATAGGGGCATTTTGGAAATTTTAATTAAAAAAATCATTAAATCTAATTTTATTTCCTCTCATTCCTCCCAATTTCGGAGGGAATGAAAATTTGAGATTTTAAAAGAATAGAGAGGAATGAGTGTTCCCTCTTACCCATTCTATTCCCTTCCACTTAAACTCCCAAACAAGAGAATGGACTTTCCATTCCCTCCATTAAAACTCCCAAACAGAGAAGGGAAGAATATTCTAAAATTATTATTTTTATTTCTTTCCATTCTCTCCTCCCAAGTGGAGCCTTAAGGGTATTTGTTAATTGGACTTTTAATTTAAACACTAATGAAAAAATGGCATTGACATTTATATATAAAAATGTAAAAGAGTACATTAGGAAATTTAGTTCTTAACTTTTAAAAGATACTATATTTTTGAGAGGTTTTAAAATAAATAAAAGACTAAGGACTTGTTTGGTATGTGTGTTTAAATAACAGTTTTTAGTTTTTTTTAAAATGCGTGTAATGTAAAAAGTACATTAGGAAATTTAGTTCTTAACTTTTAAAAGAATACTATATTTTTGAGAGGTTTTAAAATAAATAAAAGGCTAAGGGCCTGTTTGGTATGTGCATTTAAATAACAGTTTTTAATTTTTTTAAAAATACGTGTAAGTAAAAAAAATATATAAAATACATTATAATATTATTTAAAAACTAAAAACATGTATTTAAACTTAAGTACAAACGGAACCTAACCATGAAGACAGAGTGTTTTTTTTTTTTTTTTTTTCCTTGAGTGTAGCAAATTTCGAGACGAGCTTAAAAAATAAAATAAAATTTGAAAATACTGTTTTTGTCACTATAGTTTGTATAAGTATCTCTCTCTCTCTCTCTCTCTCTCTCTCTCTCTCTCTCTCTCTCTCTCTCTCTCTCTCTCTGTGTGGAAACTATGGATGTGAAATACTTCATAAATTTTTCAGCATCTGATAGCGTATAATCTAGGTTTTTGGATCCTTAAGTGATCCATTGCTTTTCTGACCTGAGAAAATAAGAAAGAATTGAATTGTTTACTCTCTTGAATTGTTCTATCTTTTCTTTAATTTCATTTAGCTCAGTTTCTTAATCAACGATCCAAATGTCTTCCCTGTTTTTTAATCATTGCTTTATCTCTCATTTTAGGTCCGCAAATTGTCTCCTTCTCCCTGCTAATTCTGGTAATTACATTTGAATTAGGTGTGCGCGAGAATGTTCCTAGATTGTCGTCTTCCCCACTAGTAATTATATTTGATTCATTCGTTAAATTGGTTTACTCTCTTGAATTGTTCTATATTTTCTTTAATTTCTTTTAGCTCAATTGAATTATTCTATCTATCTTGGTTTTCTTAAATTTCTCTTTATCTTTTTTGCTTTGGCATATTCTTTCCTTTTTCTTGTTCTATTTTTTTTTTAGAGATGCTACGTCTACAACAATAATAAGTTGCAATAACTTATAATTTTCAGCTGCAATAGAAACTTTAATATATAAGGAAAAATTGTTGCAATAACTTAAAATGAAAGAATCATTGCAATAAATTGATACCAATTGTTTTTGCAATCTATTGTAATGAAAATTTTAAATTAATAGCTATTGCAACGAAGTTATCATTGCAGTAATTTAATCCGACTTATTTTGTTCAATTATTTGCAATCTATTACAACAAGTTTCATGAAGTAATAGCTTATACTTACAAGATATGTTAAATAGTAAATTGTTTATTGCAACAATATATATATCATTGCATCAAAGTTATTATTAAAATATTTGGAGTTTATTGCAACAAAACTTTTTGTTGCATAAACCTATACCTCAAATTTTATTGCAACATCTTGTATCAACTATTGCAATGACTCTAATGTTATTGCAATGGTTTTTTTCATTGTAATAAACATTTTTCTTGTAGTGGAAGTAGAGGCACTAGCGAAAGAAGCAAAGACACAAGTGAAAGAAGTGAAAGAAGCAAAGGTACAAGCGCAACGATCCAAATTGCTTCTCTGTTTTTTAATCATTGCTTTATCTCTCATTTTAGGTCCCCAAATTGTCTCCTTCTCCCTGCTAATTCTGGTAATTACATTTGAATTGGGTGTGCGCGAGAATGTTCCTAGATTGTCGACTTCCCCACTGGTAATTATATTTGATTCATTCGTTAAATTGGTTTACTCTCTTGAATTGTTCTATCTTTTCTTTAATTTCTTTTAGCTCATTTGAATTATTCTATCTATCTAGGTTTTCTTAAATTTCTCTTTATCTTTTTTGCTTTGGCATATTCTTTCCTTTTTCTTGTTAAATGAGCCTTTTTTTTTGGGCAATGTGAATCGCTTAGAAATATGTATGGTTTTCCATCAGTTTTAAAATGTTTGGGTGAAGGGTTTTTTTAGGTGAAGGGTTTTCTAATAAAAAATGACTATCACACACTTATAAATAATTAAATACCCCCTCACATGCTCATATTTTGTCATTTTCATCTATCTTCTTCAATTGGTTTCCAAATTTTCTCTCTAGAAGAAGAGAGCCTTTTCCCTTTTTTGGGTCACTGTCGTAATGACAAACTCTGTTTGGTATAAGATTGAGTGAGGTTGCTTGGTGATTGTGCAAAAGGAGCTCACAGGTGTTTTGACTTTAGTTTACATCTTGTCCCATCTACACTGTTTATGTATAACCTTGAAGGTTAGAGTTTTTCTCCTCTTGCTTGTCTACTGCGTTTTCATATTTTAAATTTCACTTAAATAATATTGTTTTATTTATCTTGGAATAAAGGGAAAAAAAATTAAAAAGGATGCCTTACATGGGTGTATTGATGTAATACAGTATGGCACCCACAATAAAAGAAAGGTTGAGCAGTTTCAAGAAATTCACCGCAATGTGAGGAGACTTAAATTGGAAAAGGAGAGTTTTAAGCAAAAAGCAGCACGATCTTAGCAAGCAGTTGTGACACGGGTGCAAGAAGTAGTGACAGGGGTGCAAGAAGCAGAAACATTGGTGCAAGAAACCGCACTGGCACAAGAACTAAGAAAACTGGCAGAAGAAGCAATAGCTTGGGCATAAGAAGCAGAGACACTGGCGAACATAGTAGAGGCACAGGTGCAAAAGGCAATGAAACAAGCTGCCTATTTTGAGGGCAAGGTTGTTTACTTCTCCAACAAAGATGAAGCTATGGTGATAGTAGATTTGAAAAATGAGCACCAGATATCTGTTCGCAGTAGAAGTTCATTACTCCTTGAGCCGGGAACAGATCGAGTGAACCTTCGAAAATTTGCCAGGAGCTTGGACATCATAGAATAGATGGAGGATTTTGAGTTTGGCTTGGAATCTTAGTTTCTTAGTTTCTTCTTAGCTTGGATTTTGAGTTTGGCTTGGAATCTTTGTTCTTGTAAAACCTGCTTAAAGTTTTAATCTTTCCTGAGAACAGTACAACAAAAAACAAGTTAAAATGGTTGCAATAGTAACCTAAAGTGTTAAATTATTGTATCAACAATAATAAGTTGTAATAACTTATAATTTTCAGCTGCAATAGAAGCTTTAATATATAAGGAAAAATTGTTACAATAACTTAAAATGAAAGAATCGTTGCAATAAATTGATACCAATTGTTTTTGCAATCTATTGCAACGAAAATTTCGAATTAATAGCTATTGCATTGAAGTTACCATTGTAATAATTTGATATTAATTTTTTTACAATCTATTGCAATGACAAACACGTAACTGCAATGAATATATCATTGCAATAACTTGGTATCAATTATTTCATAGAACCGCTACTAGAGAATTAAAAACCACTACTAGAGATTACTAGTTACAAGAGTGAACATGTTTTATTGTTTTAGTGATTCTTGGTGATTAATGCTTTCAAAGGAGAATATTGTTTCATTGTAGCTTGTCTAATTAGTTTATCACTGCTTGAGTACTAGTCTATATTGTTTTTATTGTAATTTGTCTTGTGACTATTTTGGATTTGAAATGATAATATTGCTTGCAATATTTACTTTGTTAGAATTTTTAAATTGTGGATTTAAAAAAATATTTTCTCAGCTATTAGGACTAACCTTTTTGCCAAGGTGTATGAGCCATTTTATTTTCAAAATTTTTATTAGACTAATACATAAATAGCATTATACCTGGTCCAATAGCTTGAAATTTATGCTCTTCATTTCTTTATTGCTAGCTAAGTTCCTGCACGATGGGTGGGGAAACTTGTTATTAGTTTTTCTCCAATATTTCAATAATTTTAGCCAAGAATCTTGTAGCTTAACTGCTTGGCACATTTCTAACAGAGATATCCAAGATTCAAATCTCCCACCCCAACAATTGATGTATAAAAAAAATTATTTCAATAATTTTTCCAATAAAAAAAATGGTAATATTTAATTATTTTATATACAAAATATAAAGACAGTAAGAATATTGTAGTGATTTAATTATACTATATATATATATATATATGTGTGTGTGTGTGTGTGTGTGTGTGTGTGTGTGTGTTTACAAATTGAAAATTGCATGATATAGTAGCTAATATAGACAAGCATGTTTCATGCCTACTAAAGAAAATGCAAATATCTTTTTTTTTTTTTTTTTTTACATTCTTGATTGTGTGTAACTAAATTTTATTTTTTCCTTTTTGTTGGACATTGTTTGAGTTGTTGAAAAACCAACTTAATTTGAGCAAGAATACCATATTTCAAACCAATTGTTTCTCTCACATATAAAAAAAAAAAATTAATTGTTTCTCATATAAATCTTAGAAAATTGATATTAAAATTTCATTATACTTAAAATAAATAATATAACAAAATAAACATATTTATTCTATTAGTAATCTTTCTAATCACATAGAATAAATACTAAAATGTTAGTTCTCCTCCCCCCCCCCCAACACACACACACACACACACACACACACACACACACATATATATTACATGTCACTAAAATGAGTTAGGAAATTATGGTCTTTTCAATAGGTGTTTGACACCATACTAAGATTGTTGAGGATAAACATCTTCACAATTTAAACTGGTAGATAATAGTAGTAATACTACGGTTTGGGAGGTATTTTTATCATTTAGTGATTTTAGGGATTTTTTTTTTTTTTTTGGTTCATTGTAATCATTCCTAATGTATTTTGTAAATTTGGAGGCATAGGGGTATATTGTTCATTTTGAAAATTTTAAAAATATTTCTCTAGTTATGGACATTCTAGAGATATTTTGGTCATTTTATAATTCTAGGGGTATTTGTGTCATTCTGAGTATTTTAGGTGTATGATGATCTCATTAGGGTATTAGTTTTCTACATTGGGGTATAAAATAAAAAATTAAAAAAAAAAACAAAAACAAAAAAAAAAACTAAACTTTGTAGTTTTGTATTTATAAAAAATAAAAAAAAAAATTTGTGGTTTTGTGTTTAGAAATCACCCATAGAAGCACGAAAAATAAAGTATATTGTAGCAGTTGGAAAACCATTGTAAAAAAAAAAAAAAAAGTATATTGTAGCGGTTACAAAAAAAACCGCTGCTACAAGGAGAGTTATAGTAGCATTTGAAAATATGCTATAATAAACCCACTATAGTAGCATTTTTTGTAAGTGCTACATAAAAGACCACTGTTATAACTCATTTTTTTGTAGTGTGAATTATCTCTTTATGATTAGCGACGTATCAATTTGTAAGCTCAATATAGGAAAATTTGTGATATATATGCTAAAGAAAAAACCAACAAAGCTAAACACCATTGGAAATAATGTAAGGCTGTTCTTATAAATAGGTAAAAACAACTATAATTTGGATTAATCTCACTTCAAGTAATTAATAAAATAGCTAAACACCATTGGATCTTTGGGAGCTTGCTGTAAATTGGCATCCTTATGTTTGGAAATTAAATTTTAGCTGTTTGAGAAATGGGAACCATTGTTTTGTTTTGATGTTTTTTCTATCACTTCAATAATGTAGCAACTTGTAAAGAGCTTTGTAGCTGAATTGGTACCTCCCTGTGCATAAAGTGCTTGGGAGTCTAGGGTAAAAGGTTCAAGTTTTGGGGTCCGCAGCACATTGTAATTATAAAAAAAAAAATAATAATAATGTAGTAACTTCAATAATGTAGTAAATATATATTGTCAATTTTTATGTTCAACAATAAAGACCACAGACCATTGGTAATAACTACCTTAAATATTGTAAGGGTCCGGTTAATGGATGTTCTTGGGGCTTTTGTTAATGTACCATTTTAAGAATTTTTTGCTACCATTTTTTATGAAAAATATAAAAATCTGTCAAAAATCAATTTTTATTTTTTATTTTTTATTTTACAAATATTTCCTTAATAATCAAACTTTTTTTCAAAGCGGGGCTCAAGCTGTCTATAAACAACTGAGTTCACTTACAACCCTATGTATCGATAAAGAGACATTTTTAGGTAAACTTATTAGCCATCACACTTTTTTCGCCCAAAACTATACCTCATTTTATACCTTGCGTAGCTATCAAAATGAATAATTGACCCTCTAATGTTATAACTATATTTCAACGTCCCCTTTATCATCTATTTTTGTGTTAACTTTGATAGAATTAAATATTGAATGATCAATTTATCATCTCTCCAAAACAGATAGTAATGCTAAATTCTATTAGACTTAACAGCATAATAGATGGCAATGGGTTAAGGGTTAGTGTGTTGCAAAATTTCTAATTTGGAGGGTCAATCATGTGTTTTGATAGTTCAAAGGGTAAAGTGTAAAATATGATATAATTTAGGGTAAAAAAAGTTTAATTTCCCCTATCTAACATGAAGTTAGGACTTTCCATGCTTGTCATTTCATTCTTGAACAAGAAAGAAGCAAAAAGTCTAGAGACACTAACTCATGAGAAAGTATATGATGTTTCAGGAACTCTACCTCAGCATCTAGTTGTAGTTTGTAAGCCCAATAAGAAAGTAACACCTGTCTAAAAAAAACATGTCATCACACCCTACCTTATACACCTGAAAATACAAATATGCCCTGAAAAATTTCAAACC
This sequence comes from Quercus suber, assembly GCF_002906115.3. NCBI lineage: Eukaryota > Viridiplantae > Streptophyta > Magnoliopsida > Fagales > Fagaceae > Quercus > Quercus suber. The sequence goes on from NW_027069821.1 coordinate 123,673, forward strand.
CCCGCCTAAACACCCTTCTCCCCTTCAGCAAAATCAAAACTCTCTTTCTCCTCTCTGCTCTCTCTCACCGCACCACCATCTGCTCTCTTTCTCTCAAGTCCAAAGCTCCACAGCCATTGCTTAGCATCACCGCCCGAAAAAATTTGAAACACTCACCCTCTCTTGCTTTTCCCCTTTTTACAAAATCAAAATTTTCGTCTTTCTCCTTCTGTTTCTCTCTACACCACCACAGCACAGCAGCACCTCCATGGCTCCATCTTCTCTCTCTCAACTCCAAACCTTGACAGCCGCTGCCTAGCATCGCCACCGGATATAGAGATACACTGTCGATCATCACCAATTTCGACGAGACCGACATTTGTCTCGTCGGAAAACGCCCAAAACTGTCTCTTTCTTGATGTTTCCAACCACCAACACCAGAAGTTTTCTCCGCTTCTAACACCAGACGTTGCAGGAAGGTTTTCTTCTCTCTCTTTTTGAATTTATTTTATGAAATTTTATGTTTACATGTGTCTTGTTTTGTTTTATTTATTTATTTATTTATGTTTTATAAATTGACACATATATTCATATCTAGAAAGGAAACTTCTACTGTTTGATAAAATGCTTCAGTGAGAATATTGATTAGATGATGCATTTATATGGGATTTATAAACATAGGAATCAGAATAGCCAAAGTCCGGGAGACTAGCAATTCCGGATTAGCCAAGTTTAAGTTGTTTCTGGATTAATAAAAACCATTTGTGTTCAGTGTCTATCCATACCAATTTTATATGTACATTTCACTATCTATCTATCCAATATACACTCACATTTCACTAACAATACAAATCTGTCCTACAAGAATTCATAATTCTTATATTTGAAATTGTTATCAACAAGATTTTGGTGTGCATCCTGCATGCAAACTGTTAGGCCAATAAATTCAATCACTACTTTCCAGGAAAGATACCTAATCTGACTTGAGTAATAAGCTCACCCAACTAGTGCAGTGACCTGCATTATTTGCTTTTTCATAGTTGGAATTTTCACAATTTGTTTCATTATTTGTAATAATTTTTTTTTTTCATGGTGCAAGGATGGATGTGATGCTTTTGTTCCGTTGTTTTTGCTGAAGGAATTGATTTTGATAAATAGTTTCTTCCTAAGAGTCTCCTCTAAGGTATTCAATCTATCTTTTTGTCATTTTCCTAGTTTAAGTCTTTGGTTGAGTTATTATGAAAAATTATGATATTTTGATAATTGGTGTAAAGCTCACTTGAGTGTATGTTTGTTTATGGCTGAGGACCAGCAGGTGGCTGGCAGCAATTCTTTTTTATGACTTTATGGTGGTTAATGTTATTTTGTTGTATATATATTTGAGTCATCTTTTCATTATGTTCATTCAATATATATATATATATATATTTATAATTAGGTTCAACTAGTCATGGCTTTTCAAAAAATGCTTTTGTTGCAATTGGGGACAATGATAAAAGGGAAAATTTTGAAAATGTAACTTTGGGTGAATGTGCTGAATTTAAAATTGGAATGCAAGTGAGGTTTGAAGAAGTATATAACCCTTATAAATTGTATGCTTTAAAAAGGGGATTTAGCATTTGAAAAGTGGTTAAACGAGAGTATAATGGTGTTATTAGGCAATGAGAATTTGTGTGTTCAAACAAGGTTATAAAGTATCATAATTTAGATGTAAGAACAGGTTGTTGTGCTAGGATCCAGTTTGATGTAAAAAAAAGATATTTGAAGTGTTTTACACTTTAATGACACACAATCATGAATTTGCAACTTTGGAAGAAAGATGTCACTTGAGATTGGGAAGGAATGTGCTACCTGCTCATGGGAATATAATTAGCACAATGGTTAGCTCAAGTATAAAAGCAACAAAGTCTTACTTTTTATCAAAAGAACCTGGTGGTGCAAATAATGTTGGGTTCTCATTTTTTTTCCCCCTAATATTGTTCTCTCTTTTTTTTAGGCCCTTGCATAAAATTCTGGACGAAAGCTCTTTTGGATAATATTTTGGACATTATTCTGCACAGCTAATGGACAGCATTTTTGGACAATTTTTTGGACAACATCTTCGACATTAATGCACAATGGAGGAACATCTTAGATAGTATTTTTGACTTGCCAATTATTTAGATAGCATAGCTGAAAATTTGGACAAGTGATTGCATAGCCAAACACTAATTATTGCTGTCATTTTGGAAAATTTTTGTAACTAATGAAGTTACTCAAGCATGATAGATTTTGTGTATGTTTAAGTAGCTTCTAGTTAAAGACTAATTATATGCAAATGATGAAAGTTTTTAATGCAATAGTACATTTTATTCTTTTATATTAGTTTCAATATGTGCATGGTGGTGGAATTGCAATGCTAGATTGTTGCAGGTGCTATATTGGGATGAATGATAGCACTCATGAAGAGTTCCAATTAAGGGGATGATATAGTGAATGACAATATTTCCGTGCTAGAGTATTTCTTTTTTGTTATTTTGATGATATAATGAATGGCAAGTATTAGACCTTTTTTTTTTTGTTTTTTTTTTTTTTGTTTTCTTACAAGGGATGAAGGGAATTTGTTTTTTCTTTTTTCTTTTTTCAAGGGAGATTTGTACAATGCTACAAGCTGCTCCACTTTCACTCAAGTCTTACAATAGTTGAGTTCACAAGTGAGAATGATTGGATTGCCCCATTAACGTCAAGCCAAGAACAAATGAATTACAACTATTCATTTCTACTCTTTTTTATTTTATTATTTTTTATTGTTATTTTTTTTATCAATGTCTGTGTGTTCTTTTTTTTCTTTCTTAAAGTTGCATAAAAATATCTTGGACGTAATCACCCATTATATATATATATATATATATTTTTTTTTTTTTACAATAAACAAAGCTTTATTAAAAAGAACGAAATTGAAATTGTTCAACCTAGAGCATCCTTCATGATCACATATATCATACAATCAAGTAAGGCCACAATTTACAAAACCATTCCAATTGTTAACAAAGCCCCACTTAGCAAGCTCATGAGCTACTTGATTTACATCTCTCCTAACCCAAATGAAACTTGGTCAATCTCATTTGCTAAGTCCAGCATATCTTCAAGTATAGTCCTTAGTCTATTGCTTATGTGTGGCTGCTCCAGCACCGCTATATGCTACTGAAATTTATTTTCTATGACAGCCATTATAAACAAGCAATCTTAGACAATCTGCAAAACCAATTCAAGGTTGGTTAGTTGGTCACTTTACTCTTAAAGTTCAAGACTTCATATATATATATAAAAAATAAAATTTTAAGAATAACCACAAAAGAAAGATACTCTTCATTTGTTAATGCATTCCAATGCTGCTCACAAGCAACTAGAGACCACCCCTTAAAAAGAGGATATAGCATATACAAAAAGGATCCTATCAAAATGCATAATTAGCAAGAGCACATCTAATTTGATTATTTCCCAACATTCAATGAATCCATTCTAATGATTTTGGTACAAAGTTACACAGAAACATAAAAATTATTGATAGACTATTGCTTCAATTGAATCATCACCAAGGCATGTGCACAAAGTAAGAATCGGAATGCTAAATCAACTAATCATGCATGAGTTCCTATAAATTGATAAAAGCAATAGGGTGCAGCAGCTGGACAAAAACAAGAAATCAAGCCATTCAAAATAGTTCAGAACACACCTAGCAGCAGTAAAACACCAATACAACTATAGCATCTATAAAAATTACAACACCAAAACAACTACAAGGATCTACAACTTACCCCAAAAAAAAAAACTAGGGCCTATACAAAAGGAGCTCAGGTCTGATAGATAACCATAAAGAGTACAATAAATCAACACCTTTCTGTGTTAGTATACAAAGTGTAATGAGCCTTACCATTTGGACCAACAAAGGCGGACTTCCCTCTTTAAGAATAATCATGCCAAAGGCACACAGTCATGGTAGCAAATAAAAAAATTTCAAACCTTTTTCCTGTCCCTTCTTGTGTTCATTATATAAATTTCAATCCATACACTGATCAACAAAAATTATGTATTTAACATGAGGACAACAGATACAATTATATTTGTATAAATGTAAACCAAAGAAGTGCAACATACCTGAAGAGAAGACTGAGTGAATCACGTAGAGGTCTAATGTTAGAGACAGGGTGTTCAGGAGGCAGCTCACACAATATGATTTAGTAACTGAAATAAGCAACATACAAAATAAAATCAGCAAGGTTCCATGACAGAAACTAGTGCCACATAGTGCTATAATGCAAACTAAAAGAAACAGAGTATATAAAGCCAATGATAAACATGACTGATGTTGAAATAATCCAAAGGTATCTAATGAAATATACCAAATTCCTCTTTATTTATTGATAAGGCAATATAGACTATGTGCAAGTTACAAAGTACACTGCTAGCAATATATACACATTACCTGCAAGGAACTATCAATATTAGTCTAGGCAACTCAATCCCAAGTAAGTTTATAAACATTGATAATAAAATAGGGATACAAACTAAACCAAAATACCAAACCACATCAGACATCATACCTGTCTCTTCACTAAACAAAAACACCCGTATCTTACACCATACCACCAAACCCCATCAGACCCATCTCTTTCCTAAACAAAAACACCCAAATCTCACACCATAACATACCTTACAAGGGTCTATCTTTCAAGTGAGTCTTGGTTATAAAAAGTAGACCCCTTTTAAGGTGATATTATGAAGCCAAATCAATCATCATAAAAAGATTAACCCTTGTAATTTCGAGAAGAAAAAAATACAAATAATATGTGAAAAATACAGAAAATAAACAGAAAAGGAAAGACAAGAAAACCTTCTTGCGACTTTAGGTGTTGGAAGAGGGGAAAAAGCCTCCGTCGTCGGTGGTTGGAAGCAACGAGAAGGAGATACAATTTTGGGGTTTTCCGAAGAGACAAAGGTCGGTCTCGTTGGAATTGGTGAAGTTTGGTAGCGTAGCTCCAGCGGCGATGCTAAGTAGTGGCTGTGGAGCTTTAGAAACAGAGTATATAAAGCCAATGATAAACATGACTGATGTTGAAATAATCCAAAGGTATCTAATGAAATATACCAAATTCCTCTTTATTTATTGATAAGGCAATATAGACTATGTGCAAGTTACAAAGTACACTGCTAGCAATATATACACATTACCTGCAAGGAACTATCAATATTAGTCTAGGCAACTCAATCCCAAGTAAGTTTATAAACATTGATAATAAAATAGGGATACAAACTAAACCAAAATACCAAACCACATCAGACATCATACCTGTCTCTTCACTAAACAAAAACACCCGTATCTTACACCATACCACCAAACCCCATCAGACCCATCTCTTTCCTAAACAAAAACACCCAAATCTCACACCATAACATACCTTACAAGGGTCTATCTTTCAAGTGAGTCTTGGTTATAAAAAGTAGACCCCTTTTAAGGTGATATTATGAAGCCAAATCAATCATCATAAAAAGATTAACCCTTGTAATTTCGAGAAGAAAAAAATACAAATAATATGTGAAAAATACAGAAAATAAACAGAAAAGGAAAGACAAGAAAACCTTCTTGCGACTTTAGGTGTTGGAAGAGGGGAAAAAGCCTCCGTCGTCGGTGGTTGGAAGCAACGAGAAGGAGATACAATTTTGGGGTTTTCCGAAGAGACAAAGGTCGGTCTCGTTGGAATTGGTGAAGTTTGGTAGCGTAGCTCCAGCGGCGATGCTAAGTAGTGGCTGTGGAGCTTTGGAGTTGAGAGAAAGAAAGAAAGAGAGAGCAGATGGTGGTGCGGTGAGAGAGAGAGAGAGAGAGAGAGAGAGAGAGCAGAGATAGAGAGAGACTTTTGATTTTGCTGAAGGGGAAAAAGGTCTTTAGGCGGGGTTTGAAAATTTTCAGGGGCATATTTGTCTTTTCAGGTGTATAAGGTATTCTATGCTTACATGTTATTTTTAGACAGGTGTCATTGAGCTTAGAAACACCAACTAGCTGCTGATGTGGAGTTCCTGAAACATCATGTCCAAATTATGTCTAAGTGTGTGACACATGTGTCTATAAAAGAACCCACAAACAAGTTTTGTGATGGTGTCAATGACGTCTGAGAGTTTCTTAGGTTCACATGATGAGAAGGTTTATATTGAAAGTCAGTGTAGACGAATAATGTCAAATCTTGTGCCAGATCTGGTGGTTTTACAACTGAAAGGGACAGAATACCCTAGAATATCTTATGTGATTGGACGGGCCGTATATGGTCCGCAGACGTCCGGATAAGCGAGTCCGTCATTTGCACGGGCTTCCAATGGACGAATCTCATGTGAACGGGCCAAATATGGACGGAGTGAAGGAAGGTGGGCTGGTTGTCTATGGGCCTGTTGGACCCCTCATGGGGGATATTTTGGCCCACTCTCATAAGGGCCCAAATAGAGTCCTTGCGCTAGTAGGATTCCGGAAATCTTACATATTTGGTAAAGATCTTCCCTATAAGGAGGAGATTTGTTCATCACGTTTAGGATTCTACAAGGAGAGTCCTATAAGGAAAAGACTTCCGCGCCAAGAAAGGGTTGTCAACCTTATGCTACTATAAAAGCCCCAATACCCTCACAAACCAAGGTACGCATGATTTAACCCTCTCTAGCACTCTAGAGTTGTGATAATATTTTCTGACTTAACCTTCGGAGGGTGTTTGGCCGGCACCACACCGGTGCCCTTCGATAGGTTTTCTCCTTTGTTTCGTGCAGTTTAACGTACAAGCGAAAAGAGCATTGTGCGACTCATTGGTGAATTTCCTTAATTCATCAGTTGGCGCCGTCTGTGGGGACGTTGTAAGAAGAAAGCGGTCAGACGTTGCTTCATCCCTGAGACAGAAGAGTTGCATGGTGCTCACTCGCTCAATGGCAACAACCAACGACATCCAAGGAGAGGGACTACCCACGACCGCACTCGAAAGACAGGTTCGGACCCTCACCGCGGCCGTGGAGCGTCTCACCAAACAAAATCATGACCTGGAAGAACAGCTGCGTCAAAGAAACACAGCACCCCACAACCAGAGGGAGGATCAGGAAGGCACAAGCGCCATGCAAAGAGAACGAGAAGGGCCTGAAAGGAGTAACGCCCTAAGCAGGCCAGAACGACAGAACATGAGCCTCCCATCCCTCACGGATGCGATGACTCTGCCTATGTTCGCAGAGATGCAGGCGATGAAGGAACAGATGGAGGTCATAATGAACGCCCTAAAGGGGCGAGTGTCCAGCGATTTGGATGACCTGGTGAACCGGACCGACTCTCCATTCACTGGCCCCGTCAATTCCTTCCCCCTTCCACACAAGTTCCGAATGCCACAAATAGAGAGCTATGATGGGGTCAAGGATCCCCTAGACCACTTGGAGACATTCAAGACCTTGATGCATCTACAAGAGGTACCGGACGAAATCATGTGTAGGGCCTTCCCAACCATGCTGAAGGGTCCCGTGAGGATTTGGTTCAGCCGGCTGACACCGAACTCCATCAGCACTTTCAAAGAACTAAGCGCTCAGTTCACCTCGCACTTCATAGGGGGACACAGGTACAAGAAGTCCACAGCATGTTTGATGAGCATCAGGCAGAGAGAAGACGAGATGCTAAGATCCTACACAACCCGCTTTAATAAGGAAGCACTCTCAATTGATGAAGCCGACGACAAGATACTGGTGGCAGCTTTCACGAACGGATTGCGGAAGGGCAAGTTTTTGTTCTCACTATACAAAAACGACCCCAAAACCATGTCAGAAGTACTCTACAGGGCCACCAAGTACATGAACACGGAAGAAATCTGGACTGAGTTTTTCTTCAACTCGACGAGATTTCGGTCCGATTCGTAGCCCAAACCGGCACACGAGAGGTAGAAATGGTCGGCGCCGAGAGTTCGATTCCAATATGGGAGCTCTTCTTTGTGGCGTTTGACGACACGCGCGATGGAGCGCGTGGAGATAGTGGAGCGGAAAGGGACGAAGAAGAGGTGAGCTTCTTCGGGGTTTTGAGTGACGAAAGGGCTGTTTTGAAGAGACGAGTAGAAGAGTGATTCAGCTGGGGAGTTGAAAGTTAAGGCTTCGTTTGGTTTGTAGATGAAGATTTTGAAAGATTTGAGCATTTTTTGGTAATTGGGGAAGAGTGTGGTGGATGAGAGGTACGGTGAGGTGAGTGGTTTGGAGTGGATTGTGGTGGTGAAGAAAGAGAGGCAGAGGAGGAGGGAGAAGGAGGTGGTGGACATTTTTTGAATGATCAAACAAACAAAACCTTAAGGCTAGTTTGATCGATTGTTCAGCCTTTGAGATCAAGTTGAGACTGTTGACTTGGAAGATGGAACAAAGAGGAGCTTTAAGAGGTTGAAGACTAAATTAGGAAATGGCTAGTTTCAACAACCTTGATCTTAATACTCGTTATAAGACAATGATTTGTTAGCTTAAATTTTTGTCTTTCTTCCATTTTTTGGGTTTTTGACTTTTTTCATGCCTCATGTTAGAGAGAGTCAATATTCCTTTTATCAAACAAGAACTTAAATAATTTGAGCGAAGCTAACAGATCGTCTGGGTGGTGTAGTTGGTTATCACGCTAGTCTCACACACTAGAGGTCCCCGGTTCGAACCCGGGCTCAGACATTAATTTATCAAAATTTTATTTTTTGTCCCCTCAATTAAATATATGCTTTAACCAAACAAAGCATAAGCTTTTTAAACCATTCATATATTATTAAGGCTTCTGAGTGCATTTTTAAACCAAAAGTAATAGCTGTTGGGGTAGATATAGAAAGTATGTTGTTGTTGTTGTTGTTGTTCCTTTGTTAGTGGAAAGGTTAGCTTCTATACCATTTTTCTGCAAACAAAGTTTTGGCTGTCCTCCAATCATTGGTGCTGATAATTCTCAGACAAGCTTGTAGTTACTACCATTGCCCTTATGTAAATCCATACTAGGAAATGTTACATTTTATGAACTTTGCCCAACCATTTTATGTGTTACCTTTCAGTGATATGGTCCACATGGATTCTCATTTGCGGTCACCGTTCTTCACGCAAACTTTAAAACGCCTAATTTGATGGCACACTTGAATATGTTCTATGTGAGGAGTTTTGTGCACTTCGGTGCAAGTGAACTATAAGCAGCCATGAAGTTGTGATCTTTTGATGTGAGTGAGCTTGTCTTTGTTTTGTTTTTATACATAGTGCGACTGTATTTGGTAAAATCCAACTCATTACGTGACAAATTATAAAACAACATATGTGCATTATTTAAAAAAGTCATTTGATTCAAAAAAATCATGTGACTAAAATAATATATGAATGATTTTTTTCATTAATACATAGTAATTTAAGTTAAGAGTAAGATAGTTTTAAACATGTTTATCTAGTATAGCTTGTTAATTCTAATTACTTATAGTGAGCAAATATACTATATTATTGAACAATTTTGTGAAGTATGCTTTGTCATTCTGTTTCCTATCCTTTTCTGCTTGTCCTCAGTCATGGGTGATTAGTATGGTAGTAGTCATTCTTATCTAAAAAAAAAAAAATGGTATGGTAGTAGTCATTCCAACACTTCCTGTCGGATTTTGTGTTGGTGAATATATATTAGGTCCATATAGAGCTTTTAGTGGTGATAAATTGAGTGGGGTAAATTAGTAATTTACGGATTGAGATTGAAATATCTTAGAGAAGTTTGACATCTCATGTTCTTACATATATAGAAGTACGCAATGAGCAGCAATAAACATTTCGAAGCTTAAGTTAGAGAAAATAGAAGTGGAAAAAGATTTCTCCTATGTGTGTTTTTGGTTCTTGGTTGTGTGCCTGTTATATGTGACAGCCCCACGTCTAGCTATGTTGTTGGTAGGGCTGTAATCGGTTCGGTTCGGTCGGTTTTTTCTAATCCGGCCAACCGAAACCGAAATTTTCAGTTTTTGAAAATCTCAACCGAAACCGACCGAAATAGTTGAAAACCGTCGATTTCGGTTTGTTTCGGTTTCGGTCGGTTTTTCGGTCGGTTTCGATTTTTGGGCCTGGAGTTTGGGCCAGTTGGGCCTTCGATTTTTTTTTTCTAAAACTTTTCTGTTTGGGCTTTTTTTTAAAAAAAAAAAAATGCAGTATGCAAGTCTCTTTTTTTATGGTCTTTTATGCTCTAATTAAGTCTTTTCTAAAAACCTGTTTTGAGCCTTTGTTAGGAACCGTTAAGTCTTTTTCAAAAACCTGTTTTGGGCCTTTGTTAGAAACCAGTTGTGGCCCAGATTCGGGCCTTCTCTATTTTGGCAATGGCCATCTTTGGGTCTTTTTTAGCTTTCTGTTTTGGTCCTTATAGCCCAGATTCGAGCCTTTATTATTTTGGCCATTTTTGGGCCTTTTTACACATCCATAAAACATTTTACAAAAAAAAAAAAAAAAAATTACAACCTGCTTTTACTCAAACATAAATCCAGAAATACACATAATCACAACCTGCTTTTACTCAACATAAATCCAGAAATACACATAATAGCAAATTCTTCCACAAAAAAAAAAAAAAAAAAAAAATAA